>NC_035444.2:49858483-50158483 GCF_002127325.2 Helianthus annuus
GGATCCTTCGACATCTTTCGGTCCGAAGGATCACGAAACATATCCTTCGACATCTTTCGGCCCAGCCTTTCTAATGGGCTTGGCCCATTCTGGTGATACGATTTAAATACGTGAATGCATGTAAGTCAACAGTTAGTTTCAAAAACCCTAGTTCTTTTGTGTGTGTGTGACGGCAGCCTTGTGACTTCGTGACCCTCAAAGATCGATCGGAATTACTTCCTTGTTCATTGTGGTTAGTGCAAATCATTATCCGATTATGTGTTTAAAACATTTATTTGAATGTTGTTCTTGCGTGTCGTTTGTGATGATTATTAGTATTTGATAATTATTGACATCATAGTATTCGGCCATTGTATTCTTTTTGGTTCAATGACATCGTGTGCAATATTCCTTGATATTATGCTTGCAATATGTTGTTTGTATGTTAATCGGATATGAATGATAATCGGATGTGTATGTTAATCGGATCTGTTGTGATGATATTTAATGATAATGTCTTGTGGATCGGCTATGATATTATGCGATTCGGAATCTTTATTGTTTATGGAACCGGAACATAATATGATTAAGTGTTATTATTGTTCATGTGGTTAAATTAGGGTTCATGAGATTTAATATGAAACTCCCTGTTTGATCGATTCTGAAGTAACTGGATACTTGAATTTGTGTTAATTGATAATCGGATAAACTTGGAAACTGTGTGTAAACGTAACTGTTATTTGTCGAAAGATATTAGTTATTCGAAACATAGTTGTGACCGAAAGATACATGTCCTTCGAACCATAGTAGTGTTGACCGAAGGATAGCATTGACCGAAAGATGACATTGGTTCGAAACATAACATTCGGTCCGAATGATAATTGTGATAACTATGTCGAAACATAGCTGATGTGTCGAAAGATAGCCATGAATCGTAAGATGATAACTGTGTATTGAAAGACGTGTCGAAACATAATTGTGATAATTGTGATAATTGTTAGACCGAAGGATGAGCAATGTATCGAAGGATGGGGTAATGTGAATCGAATGATAGTTGATGATTAAATGTGAAATGATACGTGTTGTGCCGATATGCAAACTGACTGTTAGGTGAACATTAAATTGCATGCGTATCATTGTGAACATGAACTGATTTGTTATACGTGCATACAATAGGACGTGATTAATTACTTGTGAGTGCATAACTTAGCATACCGAGCAAACCAAGTGAGTTCACACCCTACTAAGGCATGGGATTCCCGGGTCGTGGGAATGGGTTAAAGGTTTCAATTGACTTATAACGTACAAACGCTTTTCCTAGACTATCACCTATCATGGTCCTCGGATGTCAGGACGGTTCCGTAGGTTGGGATAACACCTACGTGGTTCCGTAGGTTGGATAACACCTACGTGGTCATATGCCAATTACTATCCTCGATACAAAGGATACGCACGTAAAACCTACGTGTACGCATTACTTACTTCTTCCGTAGGTTGGGATAACACCTACGTGGTCATATACTAATTACTATCCTCGATACAAAGGATACGTGCGTAAAACCTACGCACACCTCATACGCGCTACTGTTCTCGGACGAAGAACAGGGATAATACGAATAGTCTAGTGGTCACATAACATGGGAAGCCCCCACCTGTATAACTTACTATTGGCCCTGTAGAGCCACCCGTTACTTACTGTTACGCATTTACTTACTGTGAACTCGCTCAACTAGTTTGTTGATCATTCTGTTACATGCCTTGCAGATCGTTAGGTACTTGGAGCTTGCACTGGAGAAGCGGGTCGTTGTGGGCAAGGATCGTGGTTTCTACGTTGAACTATTATGACATTTAAAACTATTAACTATTGTTGGTTTATTTACTATGCTTCCGCTACACTTTAAACTATGGTTATGTTTTGAACACCTATCGTATTGAATGGATGGTTTACATTTATTTTACTTAATATTAATTACATGTTCAATATGATTGGTGGCTTGATCCTGGTCAGTCACGCTCCCAAGCGGTGATACTCCGCGTGTGGATTTTGGGGGTGTGACAGATTGGTATCAGAGCCATTGGTTATAGAGAACTTGGTTTTAATATGGAAAAACGTTTTTATTAAAACCAGACTATAACCAGAACAGTGCTCTCAACGATCCACAACGACGCTTCGCTCCACGTGCAAGACTCAACTTCCTAGGTAATAAGGTTTATGTTTATTGCCTACATGCTAGAATTTGCATAGAACTTTGCTCGTAGTATGCTTACATTACCTTGCTCACAACTTGTCATTGCATGAGAATACTTATGTGCTTACACTCTTCTGTCATCGCACTATTCGCGAACCTTTCTCACTTATGTTGCCTTTGATGTGAAGATCAATGGCCGCACGAATTAACATGACTCAAGCCCAGCTAGAGGCTCTCGTTGCTGCGGCAGTTGCAGCCGCCCAAGCAGGTAGTATACCCTGCAGTATAGACACTAGGATCTTTAGATCCTACATTAATTCTCGTACTTAACTTTGCCCTATTCGTACACAATAGGTCAACCCGCTCAGCAACAACCTGGGTGCACCTTCAAGAATTTCATGGATGTCGTCCTAGCTCGTTCAGTGGCACGGAGGGAGCAGTTGGACTCCTCCACTGGTTTGAAAAGCTCGAGTCGGTTTTCGAAATGTGTGAATGCCCTGAGGCTCGCAGGGTGAAGTTCGCCACTGGCACACTTGAAGGGATTGCGCTCACTTGGTGGAACGCACAAGTGCAGATCTTAGGGTTGGCAGCTGCTAACGCCACACCCTGGAATGATTTCAAAGAACTGATCAAGAGGGAATACTGCACTAGAGAAGACATTCACAAGTTGGAGGACGAGTTGTATAACTTGAAAATGGTTGGTTCGGAAATCGAAGCTTACACCAAGAGATCAAATGAGTTGGCTGTGTTATGTCCAACTATGGTGGACCCTCCATACAAGCGTATTGAGTTGTATCTCAAAGGTTTGGCACCAGAAATACAGAGCCACGTTACCTCGGCTAACCTCAACAACATCCAGGAAATCCAGCGTCTCGCTCATCGCATCACCGATCAGGCAGTGGATCAGAATAAACTGCCAAAGCGTATCAGTGCTACTGCTACCGCTACTGCTTCTACTACACTTGCTACTCCCAGTGAAAGTAAGAGAAAATGGGATGGGGATTCTAGCAAGGGATCAGCTTCAGTGCAGTCGCAAGCTCAACAGCGAAAGACAGACAGTTACCAGAGTCCCAGTCAGCACTCCTCAGGCAGCCACAGACAGGGAGGGTATCGAGGAAACCTTCCAAAGTGTAACACCTGCAACAAACATCACAGTGGCCAGTGTAATAAGGTTCGTTGTCAAAGATGCCTCAAGATGGGTCATGAGGCCAAAGATTGTAGAAGCGCTCGACCTGCAAACCAGAATCAGCAGCAACCTCAGCACAGCAGAATCAGCAGCAGGGTAACAAAGGGTGTTTCATTGCGGTGCAGAGGTCACTTCAAAAGGCATTGCCCTCAGTTGAACAGGAACCAGAACAACAACAATCACAACACAATCAGGGCAACGGGAACAATAACAACAATAACGGGGGAAACAACAACAACAACGGCAATGAAGCTCGTGGTCGTGCTTTTGTGCTAGGTCGGGGTGACGCAGTGAATGATCCCAATGTGGTTATGGGTAAGTTTCTTCTCGACGATATTTATGTTACTGTCTTATTTGATTCGGGTGCTGATACAAGCTATATGTCATTGAAAATGAGTAAATTATTAAAACGTACACCAACACCCCTAGACACCAAACACGTCGTAGAACTAGCCAATGGTAAAAGTGTAGAAGCCGCACAGGTAGTCAAGGGTTGTAGTATTGTTCTAGCGGGTCAGACTTTCTCGATTGATCTCATACCCATAGTTTTGGGTAGTTTCGACGTCGTCATCGGTATGGATTGGTTATCCCAACATCACGCGGAGATCTTATGCAAAGAAAAAGTTATTCGTATTCCTCGCTCCAGTCAAGAACCTCTCGAAGTACAAGGTGACAAGAGTGGTGCTGTGGTTGGCATCATCTCTTTCTTAAAGGCGCAGAAATGTTTACGAAAGGGACATACTGCCATTCTGGCACTTGTCACTGACGCATCAGCAAAGGAAAAGAAGCTGGAGGATATACCAGTTGTGCGTGATTTTCCTCAAGTGTTTCCTGAAGATTTACCTGGTTTACCTCCTCATCGTCAAGTCGAGTTTCAGATTGAGTTAGCTCCTGGAGCAGCACCAATAGCCCGCGCACCGTATCGTTTAGCTCCAACCGAACTGGAAGAACTGTCGAAGCAGCTACAAGAGCTCTTGGAAAAGGGCTTTATTCGTCCAAGCTCTTCGCCTTGGGGAGCTCCAGTGTTATTTGTGAAGAAGAAAGACGGTACGTTCAGGATGTGCATCGACTACCGCGAACTCAATAAGGTGACGGTGAAGAACCGTTATCCTCTTCCGCGCATAGATGACCTATTCGACCAGTTGCAAGGGTCGTGTTACTATTCCAAGATTGATTTAAGGTCAGGGTATCATCAGCTGAGAGTCCGGGATGAGGACGTCTCCAAAACCGCTTTCAGAACTCGCTACGGTCATTACGAGTTTCTTGTCATGCCATTCGGGCTTACGAACGCGCCTGCAGTCTTCATGGATCTTATGAACAGGGTGTGCAAACCCTATCTCGACAAGTTTGTCATTGTTTTCATCGACGACATTTTGATTTACTCCAAGAGTCAGGAGGAGCACGAGCAGCACTTACGTCTTATCTTGGAACTTCTTCGAAAGAGCAACTGTACGCAAAGTTTTCAAAATGCGACTTCTGGCTTCGTGAAGTCCACTTCTTAGGCCATGTGGTGAACAAGGATGGGATTCATGTCGATCCATCCAAGGTTGATTCGATCAGAAACTGGCCAGCACCGCGTACACCGACAGAAATACGCCAATTCTTGGGTTTGGCGGGTTACTACAGGCGATTTATTAAAGACTTCTCAAAGATCGCGCAACCACTTACTATGCTAACACAGAAAGGTGTCGTTTACAGATGGGGTAATACGCAAGAGACCGCTTTTCAGTACTTAAAGGATAGGCTTTGCAGCGCACCTATTCTCTCATTGCCAGAGGGCACGGATGACTTCGTGGTTTATTGTGACGCATCGATACAGGGGCTTGGTTGTGTATTGATGCAGCGGGATAAAGTTATTGCCTACGCTTCGCGGCAACTCAAGGTTCATGAACGGAACTACACGACGCACGATTTAGAGCTGGGAGCTGTTGTTTTCGCGCTTAAGATATGGCGACACTACCTGTACGGTACCAGGTGCACGATTTACACCGATCACAGGAGTCTCGAGCATATTCTTAAGCAAAAGGATTTGAATATGCGTCAACGGAGATGGGTTGAACTTCTGAACGACTACGAATGCGCCATCAAGTATCATCCAGGCAAGGCCAATGTTGTGGCTGATGCCCTCAGTCGGAAAGACACTCTACCTAAGCGCGTGCGAGCGCTACAGCTTACTATTCAGTCCAGTCTTCCTGCACAGATACGAGCTGCTCAGTTAGAAGCACTGAAACCCGAAAACGTCAAAGCTGAAGCCTTACGCGGCTCAAGGCAACGCATGGAACAAAAGGAAGACGGCGCCTACTATGTAACGGGGCGTATTTGGGTCCCACTTTATGGCGGTTTACGCGAACTTGTAATGGATGAAGCTCACAAGTCTCGCTATTCGGTACATCCAGGGTCGGATAAAATGTACCACGACATCAGCACTACTTATTGGTGGCCTAGTATGAAGGCTCACATCGCTACTATGTTGGAAAATGCTTAACCTGTGCGAGAGTCAAGGTTGAATATCAGAAACCAGCTGGTCTACTTCAGCAGCCTAAGATACCGCAATGGAAATGGGAAGAAATTTCCATGGATTTTGTTACAGGCCTACCTAGATCTCAGCGTGGGAACGATACAATATGGGTCATAGTTGATCGACTCACCAAGTCTGCACACTTCCTGCCGATCAAGGAAACGGACAAGTTCTCCACTCTCGCAGACGTCTATCTTAAAGAAGTTGTTTCGAGGCACGGAGTGCCCACCTCTATTATTTCGGATCGCGATGCACGATTCACGTCAGAGCTTTGGCAAGCGATGCACAAATCCTTCGGCTCACGATTAGACATGAGCACAGCATATCATCCTCAGACGGATGGGCAGTCTGAGCGAACTATCCAAACTCTAGAAGACATGCTTCGAGCGTGTGTCATCGATTTCGGCAACGGCTGGGAAAAGCACCTCCCTTTAGTGGAGTTTTCATACAATAACAGTATCATACCAGCATTCAAGCCGCTCCATTTGAGGCATTGTACGGACGTAAATGCCGGTCACCTCTCTGTTGGGCAGAGGTGGGGGATAGTCAAATTACGGGTCCAGAGATTGTAGTGGACGCCACAGAAAAGATTGCGCAGATACGACAACGCATGGCGGCAGCACGCGACCGTCAGAAAGCCTACGCGGACAAGCGTAGAAAGCCATTGGAATTTGAGGTCGGGGACCGGGTTTTATTGAAAGTTTCACCCTGGAAGGGTGTGGTTCGATTTGGTAAACGAGGCAAACTGAATCCGCGGTACGTCGGACCATTCGAAATCTTAGAAAAGATTGGCAAAGTAGCCTACAGATTAAACCTACCAGCTGAACTCGGTGCAGTTCACAATGTATTTCACGTGTCGAATCTGAAGAAATGCCTATCAGATGAGACCCTCATAGTTCCTTTTAAGGAACTCACTATCGACGAGCGGTTGCAGTTCGTCGAGGAACCAGTTGAAATCACGGACCGGGATGTTAAGGTCCTCAAACACAAGAGAATCCCTCTTGTTCGAGTTCGTTGGAACTCCCAGCGTGGTCCAGAGTATACCTGGGAACGCGAAGATCAGATGAAAGAAAAGTATCCCCAGTTATTCGAAACCAATGCATCCACTTCTGAGGCTGAAGCTACTACTACTGAATTTCGGGACGAAATTCCAAATCAACGGGGGGATGATGTGACACCCCAGGAAAACCAGTGAACGATGTAACTTACCTAGCTTCCTCAGTGAGTGCGTACCAAATTTCGGGACGAAATTTCTTTTAAGTTGGGGATAATGTGACAACTCGAGTTTCTGACTTTCACTTTCGCATTAAATGCGCGTTGACTTTGACTGTTTAGTTGTTTGGATTGTGGACTTGTAATTGTACGCGTTGTGTTTTAATGAAACGTATTGTCGTTTTGCCTATATGTGATTACTTGCTGTGGTAGAAAATAATATTAGAATTATTATTATTAAAACACTTAGTCTAGATCACGAAACATGACATACAGATCGAAGGATCACGAAAGATAACCTTAGGTTCGAAGGATCTCGAAACATACCCTTCGAGCAAAGGTAGGATCCTTCGACATCTTTCGGTCCGAAGGATCACGAAACATATCCTTCGACATCTTTCGGCCAGCCTTTCTAATGGGCTTGGCCCATTCTGGTGATACGATTTAAATACGTGAATGCATGTAAGTCAACAGTTAGTTTCAAAAACCCTAGTTCTTTTGTGTGTGTGTGACGGCAGCCTTGTGACTTCGTGACCCTCAAAGATCGATCGGAATTACTTCCTTGTTCATTGTGGTTAGTGCAAATCATTATCCGATTATGTGTTTAAAACATTTATTTGAATGTTGTTCTTGCGTGTCGTTTGTGATGATTATTAGTATTGATAATTATTGACATCATAGTATTCGGGCCATTGTATTCTTTTTGGTTCAATGACATCGTGTGCAATATTCCTTGATATTATGCTTGCAATATGTTTGTTTGTATGTTAATCGGATATGAATATTAATCGGATGTGTATGTTAATCGGATCTGTTGTGATGATATTTAATGATAATGTCTTGTGGATCGGCTATGATATTATGCGATTCGGAATCTTTATTGTTTATGGAACCGGAACATAATATGATTAAGTGTTATTATTGTTCATTGTGGTTAAATTAGGGTTCATGAGATTTAATATGAAACTCCCTGTTTGATCGATTCTGAAGTAACTGGATACTTGAATTTGTGTTAATTGATAATCGGATAACTTGGAAACTGTGTGTAAACGTAACTTTTATTTGTCGAAAGATATTAGTTATTCGAAACATAGTTGTGACCGAAAGATACATGTCCTTCGAACCATAGTAGTGTTGACCGAAGGATAGCATTGACCGAAAGATGACATTGGTTCGAAACATAACATTCGGTCCGAATGATAATTGTGATAACTATGTCGAAACATAGCTGATGTGTCGAAAGATAGCCATGAATCGTAAGATGATAACTGTGTATTGAAAGACGTGTCGAAACATAATTGGTGATAATTGTGATAATTGTTAGACCGAAGGATGAGCAATGTATCGAAGGATGGGGTAATGTGAATCGAATGATAGTTGATGATTAAATGTGAAATGATACGTGTTGTGCCGATATGCAAACTGACTGTTAGGTGAACATTAAATTGCATGCGTATCATTTGTGAACATGAACTGATTTGTTATACGTGCATACAATAGGACGTGATTAATTACTTGTGAGTGCATAACTTAGCATACCGAGCAAACCAAAGTGAGTTCACACCCCTACTAAGGCATGGGATTCCCGGGTCGTGGGAATGGGTTAAAGGTTTCAATTGACTTATAACGTACAAACGCTTTTCCTAGACTATCACCTATCATGGTCCTCGGATGTCAGGACGGTTCCGTAGGTTGGGGATAACACCTACGTGGTTCCGTAGGTTGGATAACACCTACGTGGTCATATGCCAATTACTATCCTCGATACAAAGGATACGCACGTAAAACCTACGTGTACGCATTACTTACTTCTTCCGTAGGTTGGGATAACACCTACGTGGTCATATACTAATTACTATCCTCGATACAAAGGATACGTGCGTAAAACCTACGCACACCTCATACGCGCTACTGTTCTCGGACGAAGAACAGGGATAATACGAATAGTCTAGTGGTCACATAACATGGGAAGCCCCCACATGTATAACTTACTATAGGCCCTGTAGAGCCACCCGTTACTTACTGTTACGCATTTACTTACTGTGAACTCGCTCAACTAGTTTGTTGATCATTCTGTTACATGCCTTGCAGATCGTTAGGTACTTGGAGCTTGCACTGGAGAAGCGGGTCGTTGTGGGCAAGGATCGTGGTTTCTACGTTGAACTATTATGACATTTAAAACTATTAACTATTGTTGGTTTATTTACTATGCTTCCGCTACACTTTAAAACTATGGTTATGTTTTGAACACCTATCGTATTGAATGGATGGTTTACATTTATTTTACTTAATATTAATTACATGTTCAATATGATTGGTGGCTTGATCCTGGTCAGTCACGCTCCCAAGCGGTGATACTCCGCGTGTGGATTTTGGGGGTGTGACATGGTTCCTCGTCAAAAGTCAGACCGGATTCCTCTTCTGAGTCGTCAGAATTGGTCAAACGTTGGAGCTGGTTCCTCTGGTGGTTCGTGTGTCGTTCCACTTGGACCTACCTCATGATCCTTTGTACCCCCGGTGGGCTGAGAAACTACTAGCGGTCTAGGCACTTGTTCTTGTGACATGGACTGGCTGATATTGATATAAAATTGCTAGTTCCTCATCACTCGGCTGAATCGGTAGTTGGAACGACTCCCAGAGTTTGTCGTTATCGAACAAGAATCTTTGTCCGGGAAGTTGTGGTGGAGCAGTGTGCTTCTGACAATCTACATGCTGAACTTGTATTAATTTTCCCAGGCATGGCACAAACACCTTTTTCAATGAGCTCGCGTAACCTACAAAGAAACCATCATTAGATTTAGCACCGAATTTGCCATTTTCATCTATAAAAGTACATGGAGATCCAAACGGCTCCAAAAACTTTAGATTGGGCTTATAACGGTGTAAAAGCTCAAAACATGTTTTCTTATATTTCATGACGGTGAGCACACGGTTCAAAGTATAGCACGCTACAGCGACTGCTTCACTCCAGAAGAAAATAGGTAACTTGGAATCGGCAAGCATTGTTCGAGCAGTTTCTATCAAGGTACGATTCTTTCTTTCAGCTACGCCGTTCTGCTGTGGAGTGTATGGCGCGCTGAATTCATGAAGAATCCCTTTCTCGTTACAGAACTCGAGCATTCTATTATTCTTGAACTCCGTTCCATTATCACTTCTTATTCTCCTGATCGGCAGCTTATACAGCGTCTCCATCTTCTTGAATAGAAACATTAGTGACTCAAACGTCTGATCTTTCCTCTCCATGCACACTACCCATGAGAACCTTGTAAAGTCATCAGTAACCACAAGACAGTATAGGTCACCACTGATACTCTTCACATTAACCGGCCCAAAGAGATCCATGTGGAGTCTCTTGAGCGGTACTCTGATCGAATTCAAAAGCTTCTGTGGGTGTGATTTCCTGGTCTCCTTTCTTGCAAGCTACCCAGTCATCATTCAAATGAAAATTCTTCAAATTCACACCTTCAACCAAATCATTATGAACCAGAAAATTCATTTTTCTAACATGAGTGTGGCCCATCTTTCGATGCCACATGATCGACTCTTTTTCAGTAGCTTTGGTTTTTGTTACAAAACATTGTTTTTGATGATCTGTTGGTGTTGCGACACTCATGTCAAGAATGTATAAATCATTTTCTCGTGGAGCTCGCAACAGCACCATATCCTCCGGGATTTTAAACCCAAGTTTTAAAACAAGACATTCATTTTTAGTGAAATGTATGGTAAAGGATTTATCACAAATTTGTGAAATACTGAGTAAGTTGTTTTCCAGTTCAATTATATAATTCACTTTCTCAAACGAAATTACTCCATTCGTTAAGGTTCCTTGACCGACAATCCTTCCACCCTGATTTCCAGCGAATCCGACGTATCCACCATTAATAGATTTCACATCATAGAGTAACGCCAGCATTCCAGTCATGTGTCTAGAGGCTCCGCTATCCATTATCCATTTTGAAATTATCGACCTGGGCAGCCCCTACAAACATTATAGCAATTCACTCAAACAATGATGCCCATGACTTTTTAACAGTTGAAACACTACCAAAAACTATGTCACACGTCACATCAACCTTTGGAAAGTTAAAAATGACATTTGGAACATCAGTTTTTACTTTTGGTTTTACTCCTTCCTTTTTAATCGGTGGAAACTCTTTTCAAGAAGTTTATCAAGTTCAAACTCAAGCTTTTCTACATCATCTTTAAAACCTTTTGTTTCATTTTTCAAAATGTTCTCCATCTTTTTTCTCCTCGACCGATGATTTTGATTTCACAACCCAAGATTGATTTTCAAAAACTTTCGTTTTTGGATAAATCTTTGAAGTCTTGTGAGTCTTTGAAGATTCGCCAACCTCAAAGATCGATTTCGGCTTATCTTCTGACTTCAGAGATTCACCCCTCTTCAAAATGCGAATTGGTGAAATCATAGGTTTTTACCCTTTTTATCAGTTGGAGATTTAGGTCGGGATTTTTGCACAACAGGTTTTTCAAAGACAGGTTTTTCAAAAACTTTCTTGCATTGTTTGGCCGTGTGACCGATCTCATTGCAGTGATAGCAAACTCTTTTGTCATACTCGACAAAAGTTGATTTAAACGACTCTTCTTTCAGTTTCTTCGCCGCATTGAAATCATCAATGGCTTTTTGACTAAAAATGTACTCTTTTTCAGCATCGACACTTGGTCCAGTGACAAAAACATCATTCATGTTATCCTTTGGCTTGAAATTTTTCTTAGCCATTTTCTTCTCAAAACCAATTCCTTTGTTTTTAAAATTGTTTCCATTTTTCTTGTTGTTATCGTTTCCCTCCCACTCTTTCTTACCCGAGTTGTTAGATCGTGACGTAACAAACGACTTTTTGGGTTTTGAAAAGAACTCTTTGTTGTTCACTTCAGCAATGTCAATTTCGACCAATTTGAACACTTTTTCAACATTTTCAATCTTTGCATTCTGAAGCGGATACTCAAAATCAGAATAAAGCTTGTCAGTTCCAATCATTGTGTAAACCACCATGATCGGATCATCATTCGCGACTTTGTCTGATTTTGGTATGAATCGGTCTAAAAAGTTACCCTCTTCTTCAGAATTAGTCACAGAATTTTCCGAATGAGTTTTCTTGATCTCAGCCTCAGAGTTATCACTCTTTTTGTCTAACACTTGGTCAACCACGGTCTTGATGACCTGTGACTCATTATCCGTGTCGGACGGAGAGAATGTAACATCAATACTCTCCGGTACTCATCCTCAATTGTCCTCAGTTTGAGGTTCAATGCAGCTTCCACCCCATCTGGATACTTCTGAGTGTAATGATTCCACATTGGGGGTGGTACGCTGTTAAAGACTGGTGTTGCATTTGGTTGTTGTGGAACAATCTGCTCAATGACATAAGAAGATGCAACATACTCATTAACTTTTATCAATTCGTTCATTTTCAATTTTGGTTAACTCTAACTCTTTCTTTAATGACGCAATTGTGTCAAGATGAAAATTGACTTCCACTTGTTTATCAAAAATTGTCGATTTCAATAATTTCGTGGCATTATCATTTTCAACACTTTCTTTTTGAATCATCTTTATAGATCTATCCAGTGTGTCATATGCCTCTTTTATTTGACTTAGATCAAAATTAATCATATCAGCATGTTGTTTCAATTTCTTAAACTTTGTGTCCTTTTTGAGACACTCCATGCAAGGTTTTGAACAGTTTTGGCATGGGGTTTCAGAAATTGAACCAATCTTCTCGACAATCATTTCTTCCTGATTAGTTTTAACACCCTGTTTACCGACATCATCTGACTTTGACTCAGACACTCCCTCGAATTTGACCTCCTCAATTCCTGACTCCTCATCTGGCTCCTTTTGTACTGACTCGGTACCGACAGACTCTGATTTTACAGGTTCTGTGTTTACCTCTTTCAGTTTTCCCATAAGAGCCCTGTCAGCAATCTCCTTCAATGTTTCTTTGGTCATCTCTTTGGTTACATCAATCATCTCTTCAACGAATCTTTCTTCTCCTCATATCGTGGGCATAATCCTGTTTTTGGCTCTTTGAAGAAACCTGCAAAAGAATCAAACACTTTAGGAGGCATGATTGATTTTAATGAACTGGCTAATACCTCTTGTTCGGATTGATAGTAATAAACTTCAGCAGCAATTTCCTCAGATCAGCCACATTTTCCACAGAAACATCTTCATTAACCACTTCTGGCTTAACAACACTCTCTAATTCTTCGACAATCTCAGCCATCATAGCTTTTCCTTCACTGCCCGGGATGTATTTATCCCAGCTGAAACCTTCGGCTACTTTCTCGTCATCTTGGTTGACTATGAGAGCTTTCTCTGGCTTGTTCTCAATCTAAGGTCTTTGAACGACAGGTTGTTGATTTGGCTTGTGATAGATCGCCTGTCTGTAGTAGTCGTTGGTAAATGGGTTCTGGTGATTGTTGACCTCTCTGTTAGGACTCTCTCTCTTAAAATGCCCTCTCTCTTTGCACTTAAAACAAGTCACTTTGGACTTATCAAATCCAAGCTTCTGATCTGGTCCAGAGAGACTATTTCTACCAGTAATTTCCATAAAACGCTGCGCTCTTCTCACCAGACTATCCATACCCCACTTTATGTCAATAAGCTCTAGCTCTTCCGGATCTATTTGATCGTAATCCTCCTTAGTCATATCAGGATTACCGATCTTTCCCGCTACTAAACTCTCATATGACTCCAACACGGAAGCTAACAATGAAATATGCTGTTTTGCAGCCGTTTCAGTAAACTCATTCCCGTTCTTGATGTTGACTGCAATATTACATTGAATCCCAGAAACATATGCCTGATTGTTCGAGCTAGACGAGCTTTGAGGTGATGTCTATTCAGAAGCTTTGAAGTTTGGCTCAAAACTAGCAAACGGTGAAGACTTGTTACTTGTAGTATTTGACGAAGCACCCGATGTTGAATCTGCGCTGAACGCTGTTTGAATCTTCGGGCTTACATTTGTTGTTGCTGGAGTGCTGCCTTTGTAATAAAGAGACACATCCTGTTGAACATTCGTAGAGTTCATCTTTTTAATCTTTATCAACTCTAACTCATGTGCCTCGATCTTCTCGATAAACGAGCTGAGATTCAAATTAACGAAATCTGAATTGTTCTTCAACATCATCAAATAAGTACCCCATTCATCATAGGGTAATGCATCTGCTAATTTGTCGATCCACTCCTCATTTGTCTTGGTTATTTCCAATCTTTTCATTTCCATAACTAAATGGCAGTATCTTTCAATTAATTGTTTTGTAGATTCACCTTTTACGCCCGTGAAAATGTCAAATTCTTTCTTTATCAAAGCCTTTTTGCTTTTGATCATAGACACACTCCCTTGAAATTTTACTTTCAATTGCTGCCAAACTGATTGCGAATTATCTTCATGCTGCAACAACACCAAGATATCCTCTTTAATTGCCTGTTGAAGAATGCTCATCATCTTCTTCTCAGCTTTGAAGTCATCTTGTTCAGTTTGCGTCAAACTTCCAATTCCCTTCTCCAAACCCAAACCATCTACCGGTGGAACACACTTCTTCTCAATCTTCATACAGCATCAAAGTGATTAGCTTGTACCCGGTTTTTGAATCTCCCAGACCAACCTGCATATTCATCTAGATTCATCAGTTTGGGTGGTTTCTGCATCGTTCCCAACTCATTCTCCATATTGACGTTCTGAACAATACTAGCTGGGTTCTGTGCTGCTGTCATACCACTCCCGGCAAAGAAGTTGTAAAAATCTTGATTTTCCATTTTAGAAATCAGATTACCGAAAAATTTTTAAGTTTTGAAAAACTGGTCTTTTTAAGTGAAAACACTTTCTACACGAAATGAACTTCAAACAAAATGTCACGAATGAAATGGACTTTCACACCAAAACCATAATTTTCAAGTTGAATAAGGTTTTCAAGCGAAATCAGAATTTTAAGCTGATTTAAGTTTTCGAGCGGAATAAGGTGAATTAAGTTTCAAGCGAAATCGGTAAGTTTTAAGCGGAATCAAGTGATGATTCAAGCGGAATCACTAACTCAAGCGGAATTAGGTGACACTAAAGCGGAATCACTTATTTCGCTTGAAATTACTTCAGTTTTCGAGCGGAATCGGAACTTTTTCAAGCGGAATACCTTATTTCGCATGAAATTTCAAGCGGAATCAAAATAACTCGTTCAAGCGGAATTAGGTTTTCAGTCCATTTTTATCAGTTTTAGGCCGAATTTTAATCTGATTCACTCAAGGGTTCGTTAAAACACAATTTTACATACAATACTAGAAACTCAGTCCATTTTGTCCGTTCAAATGTCCAAAATCCAAAAAAATGTAGAAAAAATGCTCTGAATCAGGTGTATTGGCTCATAACTAGCTCTGATACCAATTGTAGGATCGATTTGACGATCAAGTGAGTCAATTAAAGTTAATACACCACTGTTTGAGTGGCGGAAACAAACAAACAGTGTTGAATCAGAGAGAATGGAGTAGAAAAACAAAGAATATCACTTTAACACACGTTTCTCATTAATATTTCACTTGAAAATCCCGGCAGCAGTTCGGTATACAACTAGAGATTCCGTGCCAAATGAGAAACATACTACACTATATATAAGCTTCATATTCCGCTTGAAATGACACATGACATTTCGAGCGGAATCACAACCTTCTGATTTCGCTTGAAATGACAAAGTGTAATTCAAGCGGAATCACATGAAATAACATGAAATTACACTTAATTACACTTTAGACCCCTGTAAACCCTATATAGACATGACCTAGACTCAGACGTAGGCTTTAGACATCGTGTACTAACAGTTGGATGTTACCAACTTGGTGTCATCCTTTCGCACAAACCTTTGCCCGGCGCAACGCGCCTCTGGTTCGACAGTCTACCGGTATGAAGAATTAAATCTTGGATGGATTTTCGAGACAAGTTCCTCGTGCATTTCTCCCAATAACGGAGGCACACTAGAGATCCAACAGATTGCTTGAACATCTGGAGGAAAGACCATGAAAGCGTTGAAAACTTCATCACTAGATACAACAAAGAGTGCCTCAAAATCGGAGATGTAGGGAGAAGATGATGCGCGCACACTTAATGAGGGCCGTTAAATGCAATGACTTGATCAAAAGAGTCAAAGGAAGGGA
Source organism: Helianthus annuus (assembly GCF_002127325.2). Lineage (NCBI taxonomy): Eukaryota > Viridiplantae > Streptophyta > Magnoliopsida > Asterales > Asteraceae > Helianthus > Helianthus annuus. The sequence goes on from NC_035444.2 coordinate 49,874,731, forward strand.
TGGAGGTCCCAAAGACTGGGATACCTTCATCGAAGCAGCGAAAACAATTGCAAGAACTGATAAACAACTGGCCGCCGATGATAGCCTCAGTACAGTTATAACCAGCATGATCAACGAAACAAGAAAGGCAAGGGTCAGCCCTGGAAAACATCTGGTTATAGAGAACGAAGTCCGCCAGCTGAGGACGCGCGCGCCACGATCAACCAGATCTAAAAAAGAGAATAGAGAAAAGCAATGGACGCCTTTGACGAAAACTCCTTCCGAGGTTCTGTCCACAGAAAATCATCGGTTCAAACCGCCCTTGCAAATGAGGAACAAGAGGGGGCAAGACCCAAACCTCTTCTGTGAGTTCCAAAAGGACACAAATCACCTCACAGATGACTGCATCAGCCTTAGACAAGAAATAGAACGCTCTTTTGAAAAATGGCAAGCTCACGCATCTAGTAAAGGGTGGAAAAAGAGACAACAGACAGATCCAAAGAAGGGAAGAAGGCCCAAACAACAAAAAGCTCCGAAAGCTAGAAACTCACATGATCCAAGGTGGCCAAAGAAGACCACGGAAAGAACTACAACAAACGCGCCCAAGATGATTCTTGGCGTGAAAGACAAGTGGTCTTCCCTGTATGAGGCGGTCCAAGAGAACTAAGACCTATAGTCATTCCTTGTGTGTTCGGCCATTACCAGACTGACTACATTCTCATAGATCCAGGGAGCACCGCAGACATCATTTATGAGCAATGTTTTAACCAACTCGACCAAATATCGTTCGCACTCACTGGTTTCTGCAACGAGGTCGTTTTCCTTCTCGGCCAAATATCGTTCCCGGTGCTGCTCTCAGATGGAAAGAACTCAAGAACGGAAGAAGTTACATTCATGGTGTTACCAGCAAATTCAAGAAATGATATCCTTTTGGGAAGAGAGCCCCAAGGAGATGTTAGCATGATTTATTCAGGGCCACATTCAGCTGTTGGGTTCCCAACAGAAACAGGGATAGCCAAAATTTATGCAAGCAAAGAGGTCCTCGCGACTGATGAAATCAGACCAGCAAAAACAAGCAAGCCCACACCGCGCGCAGAACCCGAAAAATGGATTCTGAACAACAAGTATCGAGATTAAACTGTCACCATGGGCCCAGCAATGTCAGATCTCACTTGCGCGACACTAAAAAAGTTACTATTTGAGAACGTGGACGTGTTTGCCTAGACACCGGCTGATATGGTTGGCGTTCCACGGCACATAGCAGAACACAGGCTGAATGTTTCTGAAAATGCCAAACCAGTGGTACACACGAAATGTCATCTGAGAGACATAAAGCACGATGCTATGCAAGAACAGATCACAGAATTATTAAATGCTGGTATCATCAGAGAACTTCGTCATCAAACCTGGGTAGCCAGTCCAGTGATGGTCCCTAAAGGAAACGGCGGTCGGAGAATGTGCGTAGACTACAAAGATCTGAACAAAGCATGCCCGCACGATTGCTACACTTTACCAGAGATTGATGAAAAGATCGATTCACTGGCATCTTTCAGATGGAAATGTTTCCTCGATTGTTATAAGGGATACCATCAGGTGTAGATGGCTATTCAAGACGAAGACAAAACTGCGTTTCGGACACCAACAGGGTTGTACTGTTATACAAAAAATGCCCTTTGGTCTAAAGAACGCAGGCGCGACTTACCATAGACTGATGAACGAAACATTCAGCGACGCTATTGGCAAATACATCAAAGCATACATGGATGACCTGGTCATCATGAGCAAAGAAGAAATCATGATGCTGGTAAACATTCAAAAAACGTTCGATACGTTGCACGGGGTAAATATTAAGCTTAAATCAAGCAAAGTGTTCCTTTGGGATGGAAGAAGGGAAGTTCCAGGGTTCATCGTTACAAAGGATGGGTTTAAGGTTAATCCTGAAAAGGTGCAAGCGATAGAAAGGATGCCTTCACCAGCGACAATAAAGAAATGCAGAAGTTGGCCGGACGGTTAGCATCACTCAACCGTTTCCTCGCCAATCATGCAGGAAAATCTTTCCCGTTTATCAAAACCCTCCGCAACTGTGTAAAGAAGAACCAGTTCCAATGGACTCTAGAAGCCGAACACGCATTTCGGGAAATGAAAGACTGCCTCATACGATTGCCAACGCTGACAACACCAATGAAAGGGGAACACCTGGTGATGTACCTTTCAGCATCAGAAAAAGCGGTATGAGCAGTTCTACTGGTAGACCGACAAGGCATACAAACGCCAGTTGTATTACGTGTCTCGCACCTTGAATGACCCAGAAACAAGATATGCCATAATCGAAAAGCTGGTCCTCGCATTGATTCACGCGTCTAGGAGATTGCGCAGGTACTTGCTAACCATGTCATTCACGTCCTGACGAATTACAACATCTGCAACATCCTTGCAAGACCTGAGATATCCGGATGACTAGCGAAGTGGGCTACAGAACTGTGAGGCCACAACGTGGTTTTTAGACCAAGGCCAGCGATCAAAGGCCAGGTGTTGGCTGATTTCTTGACAGAGGTGCCCGACAACAAAGACAGAGATGTAAGCAATGGAGAAGGCTGAAAAACAACATTCAGAAGAACCATGGCTACTATATACGGATGGCGCATCAAACGAAGATGGTTTCAGGAGCAGGACTTAGGTTGGTCAGTCCAGAAAAACATGAGTTCAACATACGCCATCCGGTTAGACTTCAAGAGCACAAATAACGAGGCCGAGTATGAAGCGTTTCTTGCTGGGTTGCGTTGTTAACAATCAAGTATGGGAGTCAAACATATAGAAGCACATGTAGACTCCATTGCTCGTAGCAGGACAGATTAATGGTCAGTATGACGCCAAAGGAGATGTGATGGCACTATACCTAGACAAAGCAAAAAACTTGCTCCAAAACTTCAATTCCTACAAGGTGCATCAGATTAACAGGAGCGAGAACAAACCAGCAGACGCACTGAGCAAACTCGCGTCCACCAGCTTTCCAGCATCTAGCCAAAGACGTGTGCATCTGAAGTTCTAAGCAACCCATCAGTACATTAAGGCAAGTGAACGTCATCCAACTGGGGAGCAACATCCTGGATGACTCGATTATCATGTATCTCCAGTCTGGGAATACTACCTGAAAACAAAGCTGAAGCAAGAAAAAATACAGTACAAGTCCGAACATTACCAAAATGTTTGATGGCATTTCTGTACAGAAAATCGTACCTCGGACCGTTACTGAGATGTGTAGATCTAGAAGATGCAAATTACTTGCATCCGCGAAATACAGGAGGGCATTTGCGGCATTCATGCCGGATGCAAGAATGGTGGTAGCAAAAAGTAATGAACGCAGATTATTACTGGCCAGGTTGCATCTGGACGCAGTCAAAGTCTTGAGTAAATGCAGTGATTGTCAGAGACATGCTCCGAAAACCAATGCGGCCAAAGAATGAGCTGCGTCCCCGTAACAACGGCTTGGTCGTTCCAGCAAATGGGGTATAGATATGGTTGGTCCTTTTCCAGAAGACCAAGGAGCAGTGAAGTTTATCATAGTCACAGTAGACTATTTCACAAAATGGGTGGAAGCCAAAGGCGCTAGCATCAACCACATCTACTGTTGTGCGAAGGTTTACATGTGAACAAATAATTTGTCGTTTCGAGCTACCTTTGAGAATCATAACCCGATAACGGAACAAATTTTGCTGCTGAAGATCTTCAAAATTGTTCAAGGAGCTGAACATAGAACACACCTTTTCCTTAGTGGCACACCCACAAGTAAATGGGTCAGGTTGAAGCAGTAAACAAAAGTATCGTGGACGGTATTAAGGCGAGTCACGGGACGCAGCGAAGAGGATGGGTCGACGAGTTACCTAGCATACTGTGGGCCCATAGGACTATGACAAAGACAAGCAACGGTGAAACACCGTTCTGCGCTAGTCTATGGGTCCGAAGCCGTGATACCAGCAGAAATAGGTCTGCCATCTCTAAGGATGTTGTCAATGAATGCCGTTAATAATGAAAAAGAAAGAAGGTTGGATCTGGACCTTCTAGAAGAAAGAAGAGAGATGGCAGCAATCAACGAGGCGAAATACAAAACGAAGCTGGAAATATACTACAACAGCAAGGTCAGAATCTGCACATTCAATCCCGGAGACTACGTCTTGAGAGACAACGAGTCGTCCAACGCCGAAAGACCGGGAAAACTAGCTCCCAAGTGGGAGGGACCTTACGTCATAGACGAAGTGCTCGGGGAAAGGAGCGTACAAGTTGCACACACTTGAAGACAAAGAAGTCCCCAGGACTTGGAATGCCCAGTAACTAAAGAAATGTATATTTAGACGACTATAGTTTATTTTTCCTTATAATGAATGGCCGTAGGCCCAACACAGGTAACCTTAATACAAGAAGTGTTGGCTATCTTATCTCATATGAATTTCTGTTACAACTGCATGTATTACTTCGGACGTACACGAAAACATCAATGGCTCAGACATGAGAAACGTTGTAGACCTCCAAGGTTCGTCGCAACTAAGCGCACAGCCGGGTAAAAACCACACAACTAAAGCCCATCAAGCCAAACACCACTTTCGTGCCCACCTACACACGAAAACATCGTAAACATGGTAAAACAAACATTGTAAGACCCCCAAGGCTGAACACAGCCGGGTCAAAACAATAACCTTTAAAATGATCACTTCGTATACACTAATCAAGCTACGCGCTTAACGACAGAACAAATGTTGTAAAGCTTTTCCAAGCATAAACACAATACAGTGTAAGGCTAGGATGACTAACACAATCTAACCTGTCTCAGCCATCGTTCATTCGCTGACACCTAATCAAAGTAAATTACACATGCACATATTGTAACGATAACAAAATTCACAATGAATAAAACTAATAACCCATAGTTAGCATAAATATACCAAGTATATTAAAATACCAACAAAACATATAACAACCGAAAGTAATTTTTTCACAAAGCATGAAAGACGAGTAAATTGTTCAAGGGAATTGTCAGAACAATTACTGTAAACCAATTGTGCCTGTTAATCATGTGAACAGTTCAATTATCAATAAAATAATGTTATTTGATCCCAATGTTTGTTTCATTGTGTTTTACATTTTTCGTGTTTTGACTTTTGTTCAATTTCAAACTCTACATCGCTTTCTGGAGAGTTATACGTTAACTAGTACGTAAACGTACTCAGTTTAATCTGACAAATACTCCGGAACATCAACATATACTCAACGTACCTTAAATAACCTTTACATAACTTAGAAATAAGTTTTGAAGGCTTTGGTATAGCAAAAACAAGTTAATTCGCTTACAGGGACTAAACTTGACAAACTGCGAAAGTATGCCAATTTGAACTGTAACGAACATTCCGGAACATGTCCATAAGTTAAACATACCATAAATATCCTTTACATAGCTTAGAAATAGGCTTTGAGGTGTTTGGTATGCTAAAACAAACTTTTGGATCATTCAGGGACTAAAAGTGTCAAAAAGTGCATAAGTTTGCACTTTCGCGCATAACTTACGTTCTGAATACATCCGGACATCCAAAAATTTATGTAAGCATCCTTATATTATGCCTTAGTGTTTGGCATAAGAAAATCCATTCGTCGCGTCATTTGGATCGTCTTTCACGCTTATGCGCACTCCGTCGTAATTAAGCGAACATCGCGATCGTACGGCCAAACGAACCGACATCCGACATATTTTTGGGCATGTTTTATGTCCACAATGTTTAGGCATCATTTTAGGGCCTTAAAGATGGCTTTACAGGTCTTAGAAGGGCTTGGAAATAGCTTAAACACGCAACAGGGACCAAAAGTGTAAATTCTACAAGTGGTGCAGATCAGAGAGGGCCAGGCGGCCCGCGTGAGTTTTGCCCAAATATGAGGCGGGCCGCGTGAAACATGTCTGACAGAAAGATTTTGCATTTAATGCAGAATCTGGCCTTTCGTTCGATCAAGGGGCGATGCCTTTTCACCCAATGAAGAGCCAAGGGTCAAGTTCACTGAACTTATCCACTGGACACATGTACGCACGTGATCAAGGCTCGATATTCGATAAAACGATCCTAACGGTTCCACTTTTGCTATAAATACCCCCCCCCCCTTAGTGTAAAAATCACAAAAATCAGATCTTGGAGCTCTAAGTTGAAACCATTGTTTCATACCTGAGCTATTTGGTCTTGATTAGCACTCGGGGACCCTCCGTAAGTCTTCTTTCGCTCTTTTATTCGCTTTTCGAGTCCGAAAGTCAACGTTTTGTTGACTTTCTGCATTGACCAGCTTATGGTCGATGCGAAGTTCATGGAACTTCATAATGTGAGCGTGATCACGATGGTAATGGTCCGTAGTGACCATACCTACTGATTACCCCGTTATCTAGGCTTAGTGACGAGTCGTAGTTTCGGCCAAAATGCGCATTCTTGCGTGTTTTGTAACCAAACTACTCGTGGCATCAAAGCCGTTTGTTTTGATGTCAAACCTGTTTTCTAAACTCAGTTAAGCATGTTCTAACATGCTTAGCTCGTCACTTTTAGTTTAGTGCTTATATAGGGTCGTAAGGTAAGCGATCTAAACCATCGCTTATGCTTTCGAACCCGACCCATTTGGTCGGTCATTAGGACCTGACCAAACACATTAGGTGACCATAGCTATAACCTTCCGAGGTAATACCTTGTGGTCACGATGTTAGGCGTTCCAGACGCGTTCTACGCGAACGACGCGTAAGGTGGCATAAGCTACCTAAACGGGTCGTGATGGACCGTAAGCACTTAGGTTAAGTTTCATTTTAGTATGTAGGCTTTGTTAAACCATATTACACGAGTCTCCATACTCGTTTGGTTTTCGAACCCGCGTACTGTCCGATCCTTCCGATTTGGTCCGGTATATTAACATAAGCTACCTATTAGGTGCCGTTGATATTCCGTGATCTTTAGCACTATTTGGTTATTATACAAGGAACTCAAAGCAATCTCAGGTGAGTACATAGAACCCCATCTTTTACTGTTTTTCCAAACTGTTTTGGGGTGAAACACATGTGCCTATCTGTTACTTTCATGCTTTCCATGTTTTCACATCATATGCCTGCTATGTTGTTAGTACATTATAGTACACGATTTCATTACATTTTATGCTATGTATGCCCATTGTGTGCGTACTTAGTGCATTGATTTACATGAACATTTCTGTTGCATATGTTTACTCAACATATGGACATTTCATGAAATTTGCATATGTTTACTCAGCATATGGACACATTGATTTACATGAACATTTCTGCTGCATATGTTTACTCAGCATATGGCACATTGATTTACATAAACATTTCTGTTGCATATGTTTACTCAGCATATGGACACATTGATTTACATGAACATTTCTGCTTCGTATGTTTACTTAGCATACTTAGTACAATTGTTTACATCACATGCCTTCATTTTGTTATGACATTTGGTTTGTTTAACATGGGACAATACATTCATTAACATTAGCTACGCCGTTCGTTAGTAGGTAGTGGTACCATAGGAATTGACAACTCCCATTCCTGAAGTCCTGGGTTTGATAGGACTGGAAGGAATGACCGAATTCGATATACATAACTTAGATAAACCTTTAATTTGTTTAAGGGGTTTATCGCCGCAGTCTCAAGGCTTGGATGTATGCATAGTTTACAATACCGCATAAATGTTAATATCAATAGAGCATGCATTATCCGCAGAACATAACGTTGATCTAAACCACGTTTTACTTCAACGACCTGTTTTGTGCATATGGTTTAAGTTGATACATTTCGCTTACCATACATGATACATTTTGGGATGCACATTACATGATTTACATTGAACATAAACACGTCGACATTGACATACACATTTGGTGGTTTACATTTGAACATAAACATTTGACATGGTTTACAATAACACTTGACATTTGGTTTACACATGAACAATTTACATAGTGGATTGGTTTGGGTAAATGATTTAAGTAACGTGGCATATGTAATATGATACAAACATGGTGGATACGCCGCTGGTACTTCCTATATATAAATGTTTGTATAATGTTACATATCGTGGCGTTATCTAAGTCATTTCAGTTTAGACACATTACATTTTACATAAATAACATATTCTTCACAAGACATTATCTTCATAAACAACTTATCTTATTCAACTCATTTTACTTGGTTATTCGTTTAACCTTGCACTTATCTATACATATCGTTTGATGTTATCGTTTTTCAAATGATTTACAAAGCAAAACAAATTACAAGGTTCATGACTGACTGTTATTAAACATTCTTTAAAACTCAAGTCATGAATCCCATTTTCACAAAACCTATGTATCTCACAGACATTTTTATGCTGACGTACCTACTTTCACATGTGTTTTCAGGAGCTATTCCATAGGACGATGATCATGATTCTAGGGCGGACCTGTGCCTTAGAGCCTAAAAAAAATGAAGTTTGAACTAGCTTAATTATGTTTTGATTTCCGTACTCTATTTCCAAGACAATGTAACACCTTTGTTTATAAATAAAATACAACTTGTATGCCATGGTTATGAAACAATTTAATTCTGTCCACAACACTCCCCGGCGTTTCCGCCGCGGTTGCATGTTATACGCGGCCGGGGTGTGACAGAAGAGTTGGTATCAGAGCCAATGGTTATAGGGAATTAGGTTATTAGTAATGCTTTGACCTAGACTATAACTTTCTAGGACCCTAACACAAGTTATCTTGTGTTTAGAGTTTGAAACATGCACATCACCTATCCTTAGGTGATAACCACAACGGGAACTTCGGTTCCGAATCCGCTTTGAAAATTAATCATCTGTTCTAGGATGATTGATTACTAGGTTTTGAACCCTCTGTTATAAGGTTTTGAACCCCTTTGGATTTTCAAAAATCCCGTCAAAGTGTTGGGTTAATAGTGTGAACACGTGCGAACTGGAAGGGTGAATGCCTGTACCCTGAGTTTTCTGTCTAAGGCTAGAGTGTTCGTACAAATCCACATAATCGGACCAGTCACTCTTACCTGGGAACTCTTGGGGTGAGTGTTCACTTATAGGCGAGCATGTCTTCGCGATACACTAATTCTGACCCATTTACTTTGACTAGACATTTCATGTCGCTTATTTGCTTTGCGATGCATAACCGCCATCTTTGCTTTTGTTGATTTTGCTTCATCCCATTCTCTTCATCCAATCATCTCACTCGTTTCATTTCATGTTTTTCCCTTCTAAAATGCCTCCTCGACGCGACAACCAGATAGCTACTGCCGAGCTGGCGGAGATTATTGCGCAGCAGATGGCTGCTCAATTTCCGAATCTCTTTGCTCAATGGAACCAGGCCAACAACAACAATAGTACATGCAAATACAAGGATTTTAACCAGGCTAAGCCACTCAAGTTTAGTGGTTCTGAGGGAGCAACTGGGCTTCTTCAGTGGTTCGAGAGCATCGAGAACACTTTCCGTCATGTGTAGTGTCCTGACAATCGCAAAGTCGAGTTTTCTTCAAGCGTGTTTCAGAAGAGGGCTCTTACATGGTGGAATGGGGTTATGAGAGATCAAGGTGCAGAAGTTGCTCTAGCTCAAACATGGGCTGAACTGAGAGCTCTCATGATGAGGGAGTTTTGTCCTCGTCATGAGCAACGAGCGTTGGAGAAAGAATTTGATGTGTTGAAGCAAGATAGTGGCGAGCACAGGGCTTATACAGATAGGTTCGAGGAGCTGAGTCTTCTTTGCCCGACTATGGTTACCCCACTCGATAAGGCCATCGAAAGGTACATCGACGGCCTACCTGACTCAGTACAAGACATTCTCACTGGTAGCAAACCTACCACACTCCGTCAGGCAATCGAGTTATCGGCGACGTTGACTGAGTCGCAGATCCGAAAGAATAAACTACACAGGAAGGGTGACAAGGGCAAGAAGCAGTCGGCTGACAAGGAGGATAGTAAGAAAGGTCAGAACAAGAAGGGAAAGGACTCTGGTTCTCAAGGGGGTCAAGGAAGCGTAAGGCTTCCCAAAATTTTGCTGTCACTGCCCAAGCTAACCAGGCAGCTCCCAACCAAGCCGCACAGCCTCCAGCCAAGAAACCCTATTCAGGAAATGCACCTTTGTGCAATCGATGCAACAGTCACCACCAACCACAATATCAGTGCCGTTTCTGTACTAACTGTAGGAAGTCGGGTCATCTTGCCGATGTTTGTCGGTTTGCTCAGAATCACGCAGTCCAGAACCCTGCTCAACAGGTTGCTCAACAACAGGGTCAGGCTGCACGACCAAACTACCCACCAGGTGCATGTTATAATTGTGGGGATCTGACCCACTACAGAAATCGGTGTCCAAGACTAGTCAACCAGAACCAGAATGCAAACCAGAATCCGGCACCGGCTCGAGGTCGAGTCTTTAACATGAACGCACAAGAAGCACAAGCAGACAACGAGGTGGTGAACGGTACGTTCTTTATTAATAATCAGCCAGCATCTGTTCTTTTTGATTCGGGTGCCGACAAGAGCTTTGTGTCATTGTCTTTTGAGACAATGCTTCGCGTGTCTAGAACGAAACTAGGTAAACCTTTGACAGTAGAGGTTGCCAGTGGTGAACCCATTGTTCTAAATTCCGTTCTGCGCAACTGCCAGTTGAACCTTAACGACCATATTTTTCCTATTGACCTCACGCCAATGCAACTTGGAAGCTTCGATGTTATTGTGGGAATGGATTGGTTATCTAAGCATCGCGCAAAGATAGTATGTTCTGAGAAGATTGTTCGTGTGCCGCTGTCTACAGGCGAGATCCTACAGGTTCGTGGTGAGAAGCCTGCCGGTGGTCTCAAACTTATGTCTTGTTTTAAAGCACGGAAGTATCTGCGAAAGCACTATGTGGCTTTCTTAGCACATGTTACAGCAGATAAAGGCAAGGGTAAGTCTATTTCAGATATTCCTGTCGTTCGGGATTATTCCGAAGTATTCCCTGAAGACTTACCTGGTCTACCTCCAGCACGCCAAGTCGAGTTCCGTATTGACCTCGTACCTGGTGCAAATCCCGTTGCCAGAGCTCCATATCGTCTTGCACCGTCTGAGATGCAAGAGTTATCTAAGCAGCTTCAGGAGCTCTCCGACAAAGGTTTCATCCGTCCTAGCTTTTCACCTTGGGGTGCTCCCGTTCTCTTTGTAAAGAAGAAGGATGGATCTTTTAGGATGTGTATCGATTATCGTGAGCTTAACAAGCTTACCATCAAGAATCGATATCCCCTACCTCGCATTGATGATCTCTTCGATCAATTGCAAGGTGCTTCATACTTTTCAAAGATTGATCTACGATCTGGATATCATCAGCTCCGTGTGCATGAAGAAGATATTCCAAAGACAGCGTTCCGTACTCGTTATGGACATTATGAGTTCACAGTCATGCCATTCGGTTTGACTAATGCTCCTGCTGTTTTCATGGACTTGATGAATAGGGTCTGCAAACCTTATTTGGATAAGTTCATCATCGTTTTCATTGATGACATTTTGATATATTCTAAGACGCGAGCCGACCATGAAGAACATCTTCGTCTTACTTTGGAACTCCTAAAGAAAGAACAACTTTTCGCCAAATTCTCCAAGTGTGAATTCTGGCTTAAGGAGGTTCAATTCTTAGGACATATTGTCAATGAACAAGGTATTCACGTAGATCCCTCCAAGATCAGTGCGATCAAGGATTGGGATACACCTACTACCCCTACTGAAGTTCGTTCTTTTCTTGGTCTAGCGGGTTATTACCGCCGCTTCATTGAAAACTTTTCAAAGATTGCAGTTCCTCTAACTGCTCTAACTCAGAAGAACAAGCCATTTGAATGGGGAGTCAAACAAGAGGAAGCGTTTCAGACTTTGAAACAAAAGCTTTGCGACGCGCCTGTCCTAACATTGCCTGAGGGCAATGATGATTTCGTCGTTTATTGTGACGGATCTAAATTAGGACTTGGCTGCGTCCTGATGCAAAGAAACAAAGTCGTAGCATACGCATCAAGGCAGTTGAAGATACATGAAAAGAACTACACCACTCATGATCTTGAGTTGGGTGCAGTTGTCTTCGCTCTTAAGATCTGGAGACACTATTTGTACGGTACAAAATGTGTGGTTTTCACTGACCACAAAAGTCTTCAACATATCTTCAATCAGAAAGAACTTAACATGAGGCAAAGACGTTGGGTTGAACTTCTAAACGACTACGATTGCGAGATTCGCTACCATCCTGGTAAGGCGAATATCGTAGCCGATGCATTGAGTCGCAAGGAACGTATTAAGCTTCATTGTGTACGTGTCCAATCTGTTATTCAATCCGATATCCAAGCCCGTATTTCTCAGGCTCAACAAGCTTGTGTTTCACAAGGTTTAATGAATAAGGAATTTCCTTATCACATAACACCTGCTCTTAAACTGAAAGACAATGGATCGTACTATTTCATGGACCGTTTGTGGGTCCCAAGCCAAGATGATCTTCGTACCTTGCTTATGGATGAAGCCCATAAGTCTCGTTATTCTATTCATCCTGGCTCGGATAAGATGTATAAGGATCTTCGTATTCAGTATTGGTGGCCTGGTATGAAGAAAGACATTGCCTTATACGTATCAAAATGCCTTACTTGTCTTAAGGTTAAGGCAGAGCATCAGCGTCCTTCTGGTTTATTGGAGCAACCAGAGATCCTAGTTTGGAAATGGGAAAACATTACTATGGATCTCATTACTAAACTTCCGCGCACAAAGAAAGGTCACGATGCCATCTGGGTAGTCGTGGATCGTCTTACAAAGTCAGCGCATTTCTTACCAATCCGTGAGGATTTTTCGGCTGACAAACTTGCTCAAATCTACGTAGATGAAATTGTAGCTCGACATGGTGTTCCTTTGAGCATCATTTCTGACAGAGATGCTCGTTTCACTTCTCATTTTTGGAGAACCATGCAATCTGCTATGGGGTCTCAACTTAATCTGAGCACAGCTTATCATCCGCAAACGGATGGTCAATCTGAAAGAACAATCCAGACACTGGAGGATATGCTTAGAGCTTGTGTGATAGACTTTGGTGGTAGTTGGGATTCACATCTTCCATTGATTGAATTCTCCTACAACAACAGTTATCACTCCAGCATCAACATGGCTCCTTTCGAGGCTCTCTATGGTCGAAAATGTCGTTCACCAGTCTGCTGGAATGAGATTGGCGAGGCTCAACTTACTGGACCTGCCCTCATTTTAGAAACAACAGAAAAGGTAAAGAAAGTTCGTGATAACCTTCAGACAGCTAGAAGCCGTCAGAAGAATTACGCGGACCTAAAACGCAAACCCTTGGATTTTCAAGTCGGTGATCGTGTATTACTTAAGGTCTCACCTTGGAAAGGTGTGATCAGATTTGGAAAGAAAGGAAAACTTGCACCTAGATATGTTGGACCATTCAAGATCATCGAAAGAATCGGTAAGGTAGCCTACAGACTTGAGTTACCTCCTGAACTTGGAAATGTTCATCCAACCTTTCACGTGTCCAATCTCAAGAGGTGTTTAGCTGATGAAAACCTCCACATACCGCTTGACGAAATTCGTGTTGATAAAACACTGAAGTTTGTTGAGAAACCGGTAGAAATCATGGAACGTGAAGTCAAGTGGCTTAAACGCAAGCGCATTCCTTTGGTCAAGGTTCGTTGGGAATCTAAGCGTGGACCCGAGTTTACTTGGGAACGTGAAGATCAAATGAAAGCAAAATATCCGCATCTTTTTCAATCAGTTTCCTCTAAATAAATTTCGGGACGAAATTTCCACAAGTAGGGGAGACTGTAACATTTGTGCTTGTAATCATCATGAACAGTTCTAATATCAATAAAATAATGTTATTTTATCCCAATGATTGTTTGATTGTGTTTTACATTTTTCATGTTTTGACTTTTGTTCAAATTCAAACTCTACATCGCTTTCTGGAGAATTATACGCAAACTGGTGTGTAAACGTACTCAGTTTAATGCGACAAATACTCCGGAACATCAACATATACTCAACATACCTTAAATAACCTTTACATAACTTAGAAATAAGTTTTGAAGGCTTTGGTATAGCAAAAACAAGTTAATTCGCTTACAGGGACTAAACTTGACAAACTGCAAAAGTATGCCAATTTGAACTGTAACGAACATTCCGGAACATGTCCATAAGTTAAACATACCATAAATATCCTTTACATAGCTTAGAAATAGGCTTTGAGGTGTTTGGTATGCTAAAACAAACTTTTGGATCATTCAGGGACTAAAAGTGTCAAAAAGTGCATAAGTTTGCACTTTCGCGCATAACTTACGTTCTGAATACATCCGGACATCCAAAAATTTATGTAAGCATCCTTATATTATGCCTTAGTGTTTGGCATAAGAAAAATCCATTCGTCGCGTCATTTGGATCGTCTTTCACGCTTATGCGCACTCCGTCGTAATTAAGCGAACATCGCGATCGTACGGCCAAACGAACCGACATCCGACATATTTTTGGGAATGTTTTATGTCCACAATGTTTAGGCATCATTTTAGGGCCTTAAAGATGGCTTTACAGGTCTTAGAAGGGCTGGAAATAGCTTAAACACGCAACATGGACCAAAAGTGTAAATTCTGCAAGTGGTGCAGATCAGAGAGGGCCAGGAGGCCCGCGTGAGTTTTGCCCAAATATGAGGCGGGCCGCGTGAACATGTCTGACAGAAAGATTTTGCATTTAATGCAGAATCTGGCCTTTCGTTCGATCAAGGGGCGATGCCTTTTCACCCAATGAAGAGCCAAGGGTCAAGTTCACTGAACTTATCCACTGGACACATGTACGCACGTGATCAAGGCTCGATATTCGATAAAACGATCCTAACGGTTCCACTTTTCCTATAAATAACCCCCCCCCCCCCTTAGTGTAAAAATCACAAAAATCAGATCTTAGAGCTCTAAGTTGAAACCATTGTTTCATACCTGAGCTATTTGGTCTTGATTAGCACTCGGGGACCCTCCGTAAGTCTTCTTTCACTCTTTTATTCGCTTTTCGAGTCCGAAAGTCAACGTTTTGTTGACTTTCTGCATTGACCAGCTTATGGTCGATGCGAAGTTCATGGAACTTCATAACGTGAGCGTGATCACGATGGTAATGGTCCGTAGTGACCATACCTACTGATTACCCCGTTATCTAGGCTTAGTGACGAGTCGTAGTTTCGGCCAAAATGCGCATTCTTGCGTGTTTTGTAACCAAACTACTCGTGGGCATCAAAGCCGTTTGTTTTGATGTCAAACCTGTTTCTAAACTCAGTTAAGCATGTTCTAACATGCTTAGCTCGTCACTTTTAGTTTAGTGCTTATATAGGGTCGTAAGGTAAGCGATCTAAACCATCGCTTATGCTTTCGAACCCGACCCATTTGGTCAGTCATTAGGACCTGACCAAACACATTAGGTGACCATAGCTATAACCTTCCGAGGTAATACCTTGTGGTCACGATGTTAGGCGTTCCAGACGCGTTCTACGCGAACGACGCGTAAGGTGGCATAAGCTACCTAAACGGGTCGTGATGGACCGTAAGCACTTAGGTTAAGTTTCATTTTAGTATGTAGGCTTTGTTAAACCATATTACACGAGTCTCCATACTCGTTTGGTTTTCGAACCCGCGTACTGTCCGATCCTTCCGATTTGGTCCGGTATATTAACATAAGCTACCTATTAGGTGCCGTTGATATTCCGTGATCTTTAGCACTATTTGGTTATTATACAAGGAACTCAAAGCAATCTCAGGTGAGTACATAGAACCCCATCTTTTACTGTTTTCCAAACTGTTTTGGGGTGAAACACATGTGCCTATCTGTTACTTTCATGCTTTCCATGTTTTCACATCATATGCCTGCTATGTTGTTAGTACATTATAGTACACGATTTCATTACATTTTATGCTATGTATGCCCATTGTGTGCGTACTTAGTGCATTGATTTACATGAACATTTCTGTTGCATATGTTTACTCAACATATGGACACATTGATTTACATGAACATTTCTGCTGCATATGTTTACTCAGCATATGGGCACATTGATTTACATAAACATTTCTGTTGCATATGTTTACTCAGCATATGGACACATTGATTTACATGAACATTTCTGCTTCGTATGTTTACTTAGCATACTTAGTACAATTGTTTACATCACATGCCTTCATTTTGTTATGACATTTGGTTTGTTTAACATGAGACAATACATTCATTAACATTAGCTACGCCGTTCGTTAGTAGGTAGTGGTACCATAGGAATTGACAACTCCCATTCCTGAAGTCCTGGGTTTGATAGGACTGGAAGGAATGACCGAATTCGATATACATAACTTAGATAAACCTTTAATTTGTTTAAGGGTTTATCGCCGCAGTCTCAAGGCTTGGATGTATGCATAGTTTACAATACCGCATAAATGTTAATATCAATAGAGCATGCATTATCCGCAGAACATAACGTTGATCTAAACCACGTTTTACTTCAACGACCTGTTTTGTGCATATGGTTTAAGTTGATACATTTCGCTTACCATACATGATACATTTTGGGATGCACATTACATGATTTACATTGAACATAAACACGTCGACATTGACATACACATTTGGTGGTTTACATTTGAACATAAACATTTGACATGGTTTACAATAACACTTGACATTTGGTTTACACATGAACAATTTACATAGTGGATTGGTTTGGGTAAATGATTTAAGTAACGTGGCATATGTAATATGATACAAACATGGTGGATACGCCGCTGGTACTTCCTATATATAAATGTTTGTATAATGTTACATATCGTGGCGTTATCTAAGTCATTTCAGTTTAGACACATTACATTTTACATAAATAACATATTCTTCACAAGACATTATCTTCATAAACAACTTATCTTATTCAACTCATTTTACTTGGTTATTCGTTTAACCTTGCACTTATCTATACATATCGTTTGATGTTATCGTTTTTCAAATGATTTACAAAGCAAAACAAATTACAAGGTTCATGACTGACTGTTATTAAACATTCTTTAAAACTCAAGTCATGAATCCCATTTTCACAAAACCTATGTATCTCACAGGCATTTTTATGCTGACGTACCTACTTTCACATGTGTTTTCAGGAGCTATTCCATAGGACGATGATCATGATTCTAGGGCGGACCTGTGCCTTAGAGCCCAAAAAAAAATGAAGTTTGAACTAGCTTAATTATGTTTTGATTTCCGTACTCTATTTCCAAGACAATGTAACACCTTTGTTTATAAATAAAATACAACTTGTATGCCATGGTTATGAAACAATTTAATTCTGTCCACAACACTCCCCGGCGTTTCCGCCGCGGTTGCATGTTATACGCGGCCGGGGTGTGACAAGAAGAATTTCAGAAAACTGTTCTACAATCAACTGAAAAAGGTGAATGCTCTAAGCAAAAACCTTTGAAGAAGAAAGCGGAACAGAAACAAAAAATTAAAAAGGGGGGAATTGTTCAAAAAGAAAATAACAACTCATTAGATCGATCATCCAATAAAAATCAAAAATTACAAAAAGTAAAAAATGATAATTAAAAAATTGTTAGTAATAAGTGGTGCAGGTTGGACCATAGTGCTCAAAAGTCAAATCCAACAATCAAGAGGAAAAAGGATTATCACCAAGCCAAACAGTGCTTTGATTTGAGCATTTGGACAGAAAATGGTGATTGGTACGATAGCAGAGTATGTTACCGATGCGGTTATCAAGGACACATTGCTGTTAACTGCCAGAATTGGAGTTATGAGACCAGAATATGCTATAATTGTCAAATTAGAGGTCACGTTGCCAGAGATTGCCCAAGGAGATTGAATGACAGATTGAGGGTTAAGTCTCAAAAATTGGAAAAGATTCCAGTCATTGTCAAGCCCCATGAACAGAAGGTTCTAAAACCTAAAATTCAAGATCAGACAACTCAAGAAAAGGAAGTTAAACTTTCACAGGGGCAGAAACACAGACTGAGGAAGAAGAGGAAGAAGGCGAGAGAGTATCTCGAGAAGATTTTGTCCTCTTCATCCGTTAGTAAGAATAAAAGTTCTGATGAATCGAATCCCTCAGTTGCAAAGTCAAGCAAGACGGTTTCATCAGATACAAATTTGAGGACAAAAGATAAAAGGGAGAAAAAGGAAGTTGTCGGCGATAAATCTGGTTCATCAAAGTCAGACAAGCCACACTCAGGCAATGATTCTGGTTCGTTAAATCCAGAGGAGCCTAGTGTTGAGGTAAAAAAGGAGAATTCGAGTTTAACAATGGATGACGCAAATTTTCCACCATTGTTGAACAAGAATTCGAAATCACCCAAGGACCGTCAGGCTTGGGTGAATCTGTTTAAATAAATAACCTGACTTGCCGGAGATCCCAAGTTTATATCGTGGATCAGGAATCGGCATCATTCTAGCGTTCGAAAATTTTGATTGAAAGATTTTGAATAGTGTTTGAATGTTACAGGTTGAAGGACTATGCCGGAGATCCGAAGTTTATATCGTGGATCAGGAATCAGCATCATTCTAGTGTTTTAAAAGTATGTTTGAAAGATTTTGAATAGTGTTTGAATTTTACAGGTTGAAGAACTACGCCGGAGCTTCCAAGTTGGTAATTGAGAAGCAGGAATCGGCATCTTTCTGACTAATTTGACAAGTGGTAAAGAGGTTTCTGTAGATGTCTCATTCCTACAGGGAAACCTACAAGTGGTATTATTTGGTTTGCTTACAAGTGATATTTGTTGGTTATACTTTGAAGAGATTATGTTTTCTAGTGATACAGAGGTTTCTGAACTGAAAATGGTAAATCAGGGACATTAAGTTGTACTTGATTTACTATACATATGAGATTGATAAACAAGATGATGAACCACATCCCCATGCTTCACAAGTAGTAAACTTAAAAGGTGGTAAAAACAAACTCATTTTCCGGAAAAATCATTTCGATTAAAATAAACTTAAGTGTTTTGAGATCTAAATGAGAAAATGGTTTGTTGAAAGGGGGAGTTCAGATTATTTTTGCCTAGTGAATTGAGATTTGATGCGATTCGATGTTAGTTGTCAAGTTTCTGTATAGTTTGTTTTACTTTTTACTTTTCAAGTAGGTCAAAAGTCTAGTAGTTTTCAAATTTCCTTTGAAATGTGTTTGCATTTTAGGGGGAGTAGAAAATTTCAGAAAATCCAAAAACATTAGAAAATTTGAAAAAGCCAAAAACATGATAAAATTCGAAAATTAGTTTCGTTGTGAAAAGAGGAAATGATAGTACATCAGTGGATTGTCACAACATGCTATAGAATTGAAGAGTTAAAATGTGATAAACAATCTCACTGTGAATATGACAGTAGGTTTTTACACATTTAATAGATTGTGACGAGATATAAACTAAATTTCAAACTTGCTTGTTCTGTGGGTTAACACAAACTTGTATATATAGGTAACCCCTTAAATCTTGTTTGAAAGGTCCCTTATTCTGAGATACTAGGTCTTTATGCTCAGTGATTGTGACAACTCGAGTTTCCAAGATTCCAACTTCGCATTTATTGCACGTTCATTGTTTGTTTAGTCGTTTACTTGCACAATTAGTTTGCTGTGAAACTGTAACGTTTTGATACAATAAAGTGTATTATGTTTGTGCATGGTTATGTGCTAAGTGTTGTCAAATGTAGGAACTTGGTGGTGAAACTGTGAAATTGTTTGAGATGGTGTACTATTGTAAAATATGATACTTAGGGATGTATGGAGTAATTAGTGAAACTCTAATCATTCTTAACCCTAATCACTCACTAATCACCACACACAACCAAAACACGTACGTTCATACTCTCTGATCTTCTCTGGCAATCATCATCTCCATCATTGGCACAAGTCTTCTGCATCAATCTTGATCTTTCAATCTATTTAGAATCAATTCAAGGTAATTGTTAATGGTTGTTTGTTGTCACTGATTCTTGATTATGTGATTCATAGAAACCCTAATTCTACATGTGATAGTTCTATGTTTGATTGATTATTGTGAAATGGTTAATGTTCAGTTGTGTAATCATTTGCTGATTGTTAGGTATCTATTTTGTTAGAATGCTGATCGTTGATTTGATTTACTGCATCACATATGAATGAAATTAGTGTTTGCTTGATCATAGAAAACGTAACTGCTACATTGATAAACTGAGACTTGATTTTGGTTACTGCATGATTTCTACTGTCTGAGTTTCATGCTTGATTGATCCGAGTTTTATAGGTAATAATGTTCCGAACTTTATATTTAACATAAGGGTCCGAGTTATGTGGTAACATAAGAGTCTGAGTTTCATATGGCTTAGGGTCCGACATTGTTTGTATAACATGTATTCCGACTTTTAAAACAACACATGGTCCGACTTTTTAAGGGAGTGTTATGTCCGAGTTTTATCTATGATGTAATAGGTCCGAATTATATATGATGAGAGGGGGTGTCCGAGTTTTATGGAAGAGGGGAGATAGGTCCGAGTTTTATGGCATGATCCTCTTGTCCGAATTTGTGAAGGGAGCCCCCCTTGGTCCGAGTTTCAAACCCCCACCCCCCCTTTGTCCGACCTTGTGAGGAGAAACCCTCCCATGTCCGAGTTATGAGGGGTGTTTCCCCTTGTCCGAGTTTTAAAAGGGCAAGGCCCTGTCTGACTTTGTGTGATGATTAAATTGAAGCCATGAGTTGAATCTGTTAAGATATGTATGTTACTATGCTAAGCCACTAACTTCGTTAAACTTGTTAAGTTTATTAACGCTGTTAAATGTATTAAGTATGTTAACTGTGGCAATTATGTTAATATCCAGGTTAGACTAAACTGTGAAATCAAAGATGTGACGCATGAATTATGTGAACACGATTAACTGTTTATGTGATGTATGATGTTAATTACCAAACTCTTTGTGGCAATGATTTCATGTGAAACTTTACGAACTTGAACTGATTGAGAATACGTGCATAACTATAGGATTTGACTGATTACTTTCGAGCACATAACATTAGCATACCGAGCAAACCAAGGTGAGTTCACACAGCCAAGGCATGGGGTTCCCAGGGTGGGAATGGGATTGGTTTATTTACTTGTATTTCTCTAGATAATGGAACGTAGTGATATGGTCCTCGGGTGAGGAAGGTGATTGGTTAAGATACTGCTAGACTAGTGATACTAATAGAACTGATCTTCGCATACACGCCAGGGTTGGCCGCGATAATATGACTGATCTTCGCACACATGCCTAGAAAGGCTGCGAACTATTCGCTAAACTTCGCACAGATGCCGGGTGGCCGCGATACAAATATACCTAGTCTAGAATACCTGGAAACTTACCCTAATCTTCGCATACATGCCTAGAGGGCCGCGATACGAACTAATACGATACATGACATAACGAACGAACACAAGGCTTTCTATACTATTACAATTACTGAACTATAAACTGTGAACTCGCTCAACTAGTTGTTGATCCTCTGTTACATGCCTTGCAGGTCGTTAGATACATGGAGCTTGCACAGGGAGGAGCTAGTCGTTGTGGACTTGGATCGTGATTGTTTCATTAAACACTTATGACATTTTGTACTTATTTATGTTGGGTTTTATTTATACGCTTCCGCTAAACAGTGATAACATACTTGTGTTTTAAACACCTTTCATATTGGTGATTCAATGGCATTTACTTTTATTTATTAATTACATGTTCAATATGATTGGTGGCTTGATCCTGGTTAGTCACGCTCCCAAGCGGTGATACTCCGCAGGTGGATTTTGGGGGTGCGACAGATTGGTATCAGAGCCATTGGTTATAGAGAACTTGGTTATAATACGGGGAAAACGTTTTTATTAAAACCAGACTATAACCAGAATAATGCTCTCAACGATCCACAACGACGCTTCGCTCCACGTGCAAGACTCAACATACTAGGTAATAAGGTTTATGTTTATTGCCTACATGCTAGAATTGCATAGAACTTTGCTCGTAGTATGCTTAGATTACATTGCTCACTATTTGTTATTGCTTGAGAACACCTATGTGCTTACACTCTTCTGTCATCGCACTACTCGCGAACCATTCTCACTTACACTACTTTTACTATGAAGAACAATGGCTGGACGCATTAACATGACTCAAGCCCAGTTGACGACTCTTATCAATGAACAAGTCGCTGCGGCACTTGCAGCTGCAAACGCAGGAAGTATACCCTGCAATCGTAACTCATCCTAGGATCTTTAGATCCTACATTAACTCTTGTGTTTAACTTTGTCCTATTCGTACACAATAGGTCAACATGCTCAGCAGCCCGTCTGCACTTTCAAGAACTTCATGGACTGTCGTCCAAGCACATTCAGTGGCACCAAGGGGGCAGTGGGACTCCTCCATTGGTTTGAGAAGCTAGAGTCAGTATTTGAAATGTGTGAATGCCCTGAGGCTCGCAATGTCAAGTACGCCACTGGTACTTTGGAAGGAATCACGTTAACTTGGTGGAACGCGCAAGTGCAGATCTTAGGGTTGGCAGCTGCTAACGCCACCCCTTGGAATGATTTCAAGGAACTGATCAAAAGGGAATACTGCACACGGGAAGACATTCACAAGTTGGAAGATGAGTTTTACCATCTGAAAATGACTGGGTCAGAAGTTGAAGCCTATACTAAAAGGACGAACGAGTTGGCCGTGCTGTGTCCAACTATGGTGGACCCTCCAGTCAAGCGCATTGAGTTGTATCTCAAGGGGTTAGCGCCAGAGACTCAGAGCCATGTGACATCGGCTAATCATGATAATATCCAGGCTATTCAGCGCCTTGCTCATCGTATTACGGATCAGGCAGTGGAACAGAACAAGCTGCCAAAACGCATCAGTGCTACCACTACTGCTGTTACTACTTCTGCTACTCCCAGTGACAACAAAAAAAAATGGGATGGGGATTCCAGCAAAGGTTCAGCTTCAGTTCAGTCACAGGTTCAGCAGCGAAAGACTGACAGTTATCAGAGTCCCACTCAGCACTCTTCAGGCAATTAGGGGCAGGGTGGATATCGGGGAATTCACCCACTATGTAACAGGTGCAACAGACACCACAGTGGACGGTGTCGCAAGGAGCGTTGTCAGAGATGTCTCAAGATAGGGCATGAAGCTAAAGACTGCAGGAGTTCGCGACCTACAAATCAGAATCAGCAACACCCACCACCAGCTCCACAGAACCCGCAGCAGCAACAACAGCGGGGCAACATGGGATGTTTTCAGTGTGGGGCTGAAGGTCATTTCAAGCGTGATTGCCCCCAGTTAAACCAGAACCAGAATCGCAACAACAACAACCAAGGCAATGGGAACAACAACGGTGGGAACAATAACGGCAATGAAGCTAGGGGTCATGCTCTTGTGCTGGGTCGAGGTGACGCAAGGAACGATCCTAACGTGGTCATGGGTAAGTTTCTTCTCGACGACATTTACGTTACGGTTTTGTTTGATTCGGGTGCGGATACAAGTTATGTGTCTTTGAATGTTAGCCAAATGTTAAAACGTGCACCAATTCCCTTAAACACCAAACATGTCATAGAGTTAGCTAATGGTAAAGGTCTAGAGGCCACACACATAGTTCAGGGTTGTAATCTTATCCTCGCTGGTCAGACCTTCTCCATCGAACTCATTCCTATAGTTCTGGGTAGTTTCGACATCGTCATCGGCATGGATTGGTTATCCAAACAGCAAGCAGAGATTCTATGTAAGGAGAAGATCATTCGTATTCCTCGTTCGGGTAAAGAACCCCTCGAAGTTCAAGGCGACAAGAGTGGTGCTGTGGTTGGCATCATCTCCTTCCTGAAGGCCCAAAAATGTTTACGAAAGGGTCACACCGCTATCCTGGCACTAGTTACCGATGCATCTGCAAGAGAAAAGAAATTGGAAGATAACCCAGTGGTTCACGACTATCCTCAAGTGTTTCCTGAAGATTTACCTGGTCTACCGCCTCATCGCCAGGTCGAGTTTCAAGTCGAGCTAGCCCCAAGAGCAGCACCTATAGCTCGCGCACCGTATCGTTTAGCTCCAACTGAACTGGAAGAACTGTCTAAGCAACTACAAGAGCTCTTGGATAAGGGCTTCATTCGTCCAAGCTCTTCGCCTTGGGGAGCTCCAGTACTATTCGTGAAAAAGAAGGATGGCACTTTCAGGATGTGCATAGACTATCGCAAACTGAACAAGGTTACAGTGAAGAACCGCTATCCTCTTCCCCGTATTGACGACTTATTCGACCAGTTGCAAGGGTCGAGTTACTACTCCAAGATTGATCTACGGTCTGGTTATCATCAGCTGAGAGTCTGGGATGAGGACGTCTCCAAGACAGCATTCAGAACTCGCTACGGTCACTACGAGTTTCTAGTCATGCCTTTCGGGCTAACGAACGCGCCTGCAGTTTTCATGGATCTTATGAACAGGGTGTGTAAACCCTATCTTGACAAGTTCGTCATTGTCTTCATCGACGACATCCTGATCTACTCCAAGAGTCAGGAGGAGCACGAGCAGCACTTACGCCTTATCTTGGAACTTCTTCGAAAGGAACAACTGTACACTAAGTTTTCAAAATGCGACTTCTGGCTTCGTAAAGTCTACTTCTTAGGCCATGTGGTGAACAGGGATGGGATTCATGTCGATCCATCCAAGGTAGAATCGATCAGGAACTGGCCTGCACCGCGTACACCAACGGAAATACGCCAATTCTTGGGTTTGGTGGGGTACTACAGACGATTCATTAAAGAATTTTCCAAGATCGCACAGCCGCTTACAATGTTGACACAGAAAGGTGTTACTTACCGTTGGGGAGATTCTCAGGAAACCGCTTTCCAGTACTTAAAGGATAGACTATGCAGCGCACCTATTCTCTCATTGCCAGAGGGCACGGATGATTTTGTGGTCTATTGTGACGCATCAATACAGGGGCTTGGTTGTGTATTGATGCAGCGGGATAAAGTTATTGCCTACGCTTCGCGGCAACTCAAAGTTCATGAACGGAATTACACAACGCACGATTTAGAGCTGGGAGCTGTTGTTTTCATGCTTAAGATATGGAAACACTTCCTGTACGGTACCAAGTGCACTATTTACACCGATCACAGGAGTCTCGAGCATATCTTCAAGCAAAAGGAACTGAACATGCGTCAACGACGATGGGTCGAGTTACTTAATGATTACGAATGCGCCATCAAGTACCATCCAGGCAAAGCCAATGTTGTGGCTGACGCTCTCAGTCGAAAGGATACTTTACCTAGGCGTGTACGAGCCTTACAGCTCACGATTCAGTCTGATCTCCCTACACAAATATGAGATGCTCAGGTGGAAGCATTGAAAACAAAAAACGTAAAGGCTGAAGCTTTACGTGGCTCAAGGCAACGATTAGAACAAAGGGAAGACGGAGCCTACTATGTAACTGTCACACCCCGATTTCCACGTGTCTCACCGGTGGGCCCGGTGGGGGATTATCGTGACATAGTTGGCAACATCATAGTCAAACCACACAATATATATAAATGCACAGCGGAAGCATAAAGATAAATATAAATCAACCTTTGATTGTAATATCGAGTGTATTACAAAAGTCGAATTGTATCCACAGGGGATCAAAATAATAATAAAGTATCGTTCACCAGATATAGCATCAAGCTTGCGAGACTTTTCGTGATGCTAGGGAGCTATAACCAACCGATTACGTATAGTACCTGCACTTAATCTTTTTGGGAAAAATACGTCAGTTTACACTGGTAAATACATTCAACCGACACATTTTGAAAAATGTTTATTAAAATTGATTTGAATGCACGAGGCACAAACTCTTTTATAACATGGGAGAATTATTTAAAATTATAATCTTGTGAACGAATTACATGTTCCTTCTTTGCGTTCAGTAGCCCGGATCCTGTCCGGGTTAAAGATCAATAGACACACCACATTGCGTAAAACCGTGGTGGGTAAACCAACGGCTACGTCTTTTAATAATATAGACATAATTTCGGGTGTACGCCTACACCGGGATGTCGAGGCCGTGGCCATTTCTTCGAATGATGCCAAGGATATCCGGGACATGGTCATTAACCCCCGAAAGGCTTTTAAGTAACAAGACTGTTTAAATGAGCCGATCAAATTATTCAATTAACCACCTAAGCGATGGAAGATTTGATGCTCAATCAAGCGGTACATATTATACCGTATCCCAAGCCCGTATAAGGGAAAATAAGTTAAAAGTATTTACCTTTGCAAGTATTGTCCTTTATTGATTAAATCACAGATATCTTTTACTGGGGCTCCTATTCTGGAACGAAGGTTTTAAATAACCTATTAGAATCCTAACGGGTCTTTATATTAGCCGTAGCCTAGACCGGTTGGTTTCAAAAGATAGATGCGGTTTAATCGCGCGAAAAAGGCGAAAACCGAGAATGGAGTGTGATTCTGACCCAATAAGTTCAGAGACTTGTTTTATATGGGTTTAAGGTTCACACTCTGGATATTGGGGTCAAAATAATATGGTTTGACCCGTATCGGCTAATTTATGTAAACTAGTTACATAAACCGAACCGTGCGTGCAATAGGCGCAACGGGTAACCGTGAGAGTCCTACGCTTGTTTCCTAAGTTAATATGCCTTAAAGAGGTTGTGGTATCAGTAGGATACCTTCCGTGATGCCCGAAACGAGTTTAAGTTGGTTATACGCCCCGTAGGGGTTTTTCGGTCATTTTAAAGACTTTTAAAGGGCTTTTCGAGTTCTACAGTAAATCTGAGTTTCCCGAACAGTTTATAAAGTCTAAAATACTTTATTTATTATTTAAAATCAGTAGCAATTGGAATCGGGTCAAAAGACCTTGTAGAACTCAAGTTTTGGCCGAAAAGGGCTTATTCGGTATTCACCGAACCGTAGCCATAACCGCAGGTTATGAGCAGGCTAAAAATAATTAAAAATCTTTAAAATTCCCAAAATATTATTTCATAACAGTGGGTAAAAGTTTTGGTGACGAAATCTTGGTTTAGATAGGCGTTATGCTAATTGCGCCGTTTATTACAAAAGTTTACTTTAATTGCGCTTTTTAGCATAACTCCTATTCTAGACCTCGGATTGATGTGAAACTTTAAGGACATGCTTAGAATTTAGTAAGCAAGGTTATGGTCCGTTTACGTGTCCGAAATACTCGTTTTATTTTAAAAAGGGCGTTACGGTCAACTTTTAGGCGATTAACGGAAATGCGTAAAAGACTCGGACAAACAACGAACCGGTCACAGAGGGTTATACCATCATGTAACCTGGTCCTAAGAGAGTCCTAAGGCATATCTATACCTCACTAAAACGGGTCAGAACTGAAGTCAAAGCAAAAGTCAAACTTTTGCGACATTCGGCTCCGAACCGGGTCAATATAGCAAATGGTCGAATCAAACAAGTTTAGACATGTTTATATACTTAATATCATGTTTTATGAGTGTTCAAACAGGTTCCATATCATCTATATTACAGATTATGCAAGAAATCGCCAAAATGACTTTCTGTTGACTTTTTAAGCATATGTTTGACTCGACATTTGAACTAGTTAGAGTGGTGATCAGGGGAAACCCTTTTAGGGGTTTATTATCCACATAATAACCAACACATAACTACTTTTGATCCGAAAATTCACTGGACCATTTGTGATTTATCGCAAAGTCAATCGTTAGTTACGACGGATTGACTTTTAGGCTAAACTAAGCAAAAACAAAGCCATAAAAGGTTTGGCATACTTACAGAGACTTGTTGAAAGACTTAGAACTAAAGAAGAACACTTGGGAGCTTCAGAAATGAGCAGAGAAGTGTGTTTGAGGTGTGTTCTAAGTTGTGAACAATGAGTGTCTATTTATAGCGCAATGTATGCTCTTAGATCATTACAACCCACCCTACAAGTGAGTATGGATCAATGGCAGGTGTCCTCAGGTGCTATGGATCGAGTAGGGGGCGCCCATGACTCTGAGAAACCCATACTTAATGTTTTTACCGCTTTGAACAGCCAACAGCCAACTTTCTGTCGCTGGGCATTGCTTACGGACCGTATGGCTTCGGCCTTGCGGTCCGTAAGCCTGAGGCGGATCAAAATCAATCATGCGCTCCTTTACGGTCCGTAAGGCATGACCTTTACGGTCCGTAAGGGGTTAAGAAACAATCTTTTTAAATCTTTTTACAATGATTACCAAAATCTTGGTAATTAATAACCTGACCTTTCGGGTTTGAAGGGGTAACTTTGCGATTTGGCCCTCGATTAATTACAATTAAGGACCTCGCGTTATTTACCCGCGTTGTTAAACCCCCGGATAGTTTACTTATTATCCGAAAAACCTTAATTTATATTGTTGACGCTTTTAACCCTTCTCATACGAATTTGATCATAATTTTCTCGTTTTATAACGGAACTTCGCGAAATTTATACAGTGTAATCTAGTGAGCGTATTTTACTGTTACAAAGCCTTGGGTTCGTCAAAGGGTCACTCAGAGGTATAATTAAACATGTTAACACATTTAACCCCTGCAGCTTGAAATCTCTCACTTTCTTCCGCGTTTCGCTTCCGTACGATCCATGATTTATTCGTTTGAAGGTACGAGCATCATTTAGGGTTACTATACAGAATACTTACCCTTGTTTGACATTTATAACCCTCGAATTTACATACTTTCAAGGTTTGTCAACTTTAGTCCTTTATTTAATATCAAATGCCACGCGTAAACAAATGACACGTGTTAACACATTATTGGACACAAAATTTCGAGGTGTTACATCCTCACCCCCTTCAAATAAATATCGACCCGAGATTTACTCAAATAAATAAGGGTATTTTTCTTTCATCGTGGCTTCAACTTCCCACGTGTATTCGGGACCTCTACGGGCATCCCATTTGACCTTTACAATCGGTACGTGCTTTCTTCGAAGCTTTTTCACCTGTCGGTCTTCAATCGACAAAGGCTTCTCTATAAATTTCAAGCTCTCATCTATATGCACATCTGTGTGTGGGATCACCAATGATTCATCGGCGAAGCACTTCTTTAGATTGCAGATGTGGAACACATTGTGAATTCCGTTGAGCTATTCTGGTAAGTTCAACTTATAGGCAACTGACCCGATACGTTCAATGACCTCAAAAGGTCCTATGTATCTCAGACTCAGTTTGCCCTTCTTACCGAAACGCATCACCCCCTTCCAAGGTGATACTTTAAGCAATACCTTTTCACCTACTTCGAAGTGAAAATCCTTACGCTTCGGATCAGCGTAGCTTTTCTGCCTATCTCGGGCAGCTTTGAGACGCTCTCGAATCTGGACAATCTTGTCCGTTGTCTCGAAAACTATCTCTGGTCCTGATAATTGGACCTCTCCCACTTCCGCCCAACAAACAGGCGATCTACACTTCCTACCATATAATGCCTCGAAAGGCGCAGCCTTTATGCTGGTATGGTAGCTGTTGTTGTAGGAGAATTCGATTAGGGGTAGGTTCTTATCCCAGTTACCACCTAAATCTATAGCACACGCGCGTAGCATGTCTTCTAACGTCTGAATGGTACGCTCACTCTGACCGTCCGTCTGTGGATGGTAAGCCGTACTGAAGTTCAGACGCGTGCCCAAAGATTGTTGGAAACTCTTCCAGAAATGTGACGTGTATCGAGTATCTCTGTCTGAGATAATAGACACAGGTATGCCATGTAAGGCTACAATCTTATCAACATAAAGTTGGGCTAACATATCGGAGCTATACGTCTCCTTGATGGGTAAGAAATGAGCTGATTTAGTCAGCCTATCGACTATGACCCATATTGTGACGTTTCCTTTCCTTGTTCTGGGTAACTTGGTAATGAAATCCATAGTTACGCACTCCCACTTCCACTCAGGAAGTTCAGGCTGTTGTAGCAAGCCAGACGGCTTTTGGTGCTCGGCTTTGACTTGAGCACAAGTCAAGCACTTTGCTACATGGGCGGCTACAAACTTTTTCAAGCCTATCCACCAATAGTTTGCCTTTAAGTCCTGATACATTTTATCTGCTCCAGGATGGACGGAATATTCGGAACTATGGGCTTCCTGGAGGATAACATCTCGTAGTCCTCCATAAATCGGAACCCATATTCGTCCGTTTAATCTGAGGATTCCATCCTTGCTAAGAGTTAACTGCTCTTCAGTTACTCCTAACCTTTCTTTAGGATAATTAGCTTCTAACACAGCCCCCCGCTGTGCAGCTAATATCCTTTCAATCAAATTGTTCCTGACTTCAATGCTCTTGGCATTGATTTGAATAGGTTTCACCCTTTCTTTTCTGCTTAGGGCATCAGCGACCACATTCGCTTTGCCGGGATGGTACCTGATTTCACAATCATAATCATTCAAGGTTTCCATCCAACGACGTTGCCTCATGTTCAACTCCTTCTGATTAAATAGATGTTGAAGGCTTTTGTGATCAGAATAGATCACGAACTTGATACCATATAGGTAATGCCTCCACAATTTCAGTGCAAATACAACGGCACCCAACTCCAAGGCATGGGTGGTGTAATTCTTTTTCTTAACTTGATACCATATAGGTAATGCCTCCACAATTTCAGGTGCTCCCTAGGGAGATGAGCTAGGTCTGATAAAACCTTTTGCTAACAGTTCGTCCAACTGGGTCCTTAATTCCTTCATCTCAGTCGGAGCTAGCCTGTAGGGTATCAAGTTAAGAAAAAAGAATTACACCACCCATGACTTGGAGTTGGGTGCCGTTGTATTTGCACTGAAATTGTGGAGGCATTACCTATATGGTATCAAGTTCGTGATCTATTCTGATCACAAAAGCCTTCAACATCTATTTAATCAGAAGGAGTTGAACATGAGGCAACGTCGTTGGATGGAAACCTTGAATGATTATGATTGTGAAATCAGGTACCATCCCGGCAAAGCGAATGTGGTCGCTGATGCCCTAAGCAGAAAAGAAAGGGTGAAACCTATTCAAATCAATGCCAAGAGCATTGAAGTCAGGAACAATTTGATTGAAAGGATATTAGCTGCACAGCGGGGGGTTGTGTTAGAAGCTAATTATCCTAAAGAAAGGTTAGGAGTAACTGAAGAGCAGTTAACTCTTAGCAAGGATGGAATCCTCAGATTAAACGGACGAATATGGGTTCCGATTTATGGAGGACTACGAGATGTTATCCTCCAGGAAGCCCATAGTTCCGAATATTCCGTCCATCCTGGAGCAGATAAAATGTATCAGGACTTAAAGGCAAACTATTGGTGGATAGGCTTGAAAAAGTCTGTAGCCGCCCATGTAGCAAAGTGCTTGACTTGTGCTCAAGTCAAAGCCGAGCACCAAAAGCCGTCTGGCTTGCTACAACAGCCTGAACTTCCCGAGTGGAAGTGGGAGTGCGTAACTATGGATTTCATTACCAAGTTACCCCGAACAAGGAAAGGAAACGACACAATATGGGTCATAGTCGATAGGCTGACTAAATCAGCTCATTTCTTACCCATCAAGGAGACGTATAGCTCCGATATGTTAGCCCAACTTTATGTTGATAAGATTGTAGCCTTACATGGCATACCTGTGTCTATTATCTCAGACAGAGATACTCGATACACGTCACATTTCTGGAAGAGTTTCCAACAATCTTTGGGCACGCGTCTAAACTTCAGTACGGCTTACCATCCACATACGGACGGTCAGAGTGAGCGTACCATTCAGACGTTAGAAGACATGCTACGCGCGTGTGCTATAGATTTAGGTGGTAACTGGGATAAGAACCTACCCCTAATCGAATTCTCCTACAACAACAACTACCATACCAGCATAAAGGCTGCGCCTTTCGAGGCATTATACGGTAGGAAGTGTAGATCGCCTGTTTGTTGGGCGGAAGTGGGAGAGGTCCAATTATCAGGACCAGAGATAGTTTTCGAGACAACGGACAAGATTGTCCAGATTCGAGAGCGTCTCAAAGCTGCCCGAGATAGGCAGAAAAGCTACGCTGATCCGAAGCGTAAGGATTTTCACTTCGAAGTAGGTGAAAAGGTATTGCTTAAAGTATCACCTTGGAAGGGGGTGATGCGTTTCGGTAAGAAGCGCAAACTTGGTAATGAAATCCATAGTTACGCACTCCCACTTCCACTCGGTAAGTAGGGTGCTCTAGCAATGGGAGCTGCTCCAGGAATTATGTCGATCCTGAATTCCACTTGTCTATCTGGGGGTAACCCAGGTAGTTCTTCGGGGAAAACCTCAGGGTATTCAGAAATGACTGCAATGTCTTCTATCTTTGGTTTGGGCTCTTCAATAATTACTTGTGCCATGTAGATGACACAGCCCCTTTTTAGACATCTTGAAGCCTTAAGCATAGATACATTCTCGGGCAACCCATACTGCGTATCTCCTTGAATGGTAAGCGATTCACCACTTGGAGTCTTTAGCACTATGTGTCTTTTGTTGCAAACGATTTGGGCCTGGTTGTGGGATAACCAGTCCATGCCTAGAACAATGTCAAAACCAGCCAGTTTGAAGGGAAGTAGAGATAGAGAAAAAGAGTGGTTCTTAACGGATATTTCACATCCCTCTAGAATAGTAGAGACGGTTTCTAATGTGCCGTCTGCTAACTCTACCTCGTATTGCACGTCTAGGGTTTTGATAGGCATATTCAATAGTTTGCAAAATTTTTGGTCTAGAAAGGATTTATCAGCGCCTGAATCGAAAAGTACTCTTGCAAAAATATTATTTACGAGAAAAGTACCTGTGATAACATTGTCGTCCTGCACTGCCTCCCTTGCATCCATACGGAAGACTCTCGCATTAGTCTTCTTGTTTTCCTCCGCCTTTCTGGCATTCTTAGGGCAATTGCTCTTGATATGCCCTTTCTCGTGGCAACCATAGCATGTTGCATCCTTTATTTTCTTACAGTCCACAGTCTTGTGGTCCCTGGACTTGCACAGTCCGCAGGCAAACGACTTCGGCTGGGACTGTGAGTTTGACCCTTGCCTGCACTTACCAAAATGAAATTTCTGGCAGTTTTTGCATTTGGGCTTCTCTCCCGACTGTTGCCCATCTTCCTTTGGTTCCGCCCCTTTCTTGCCATCACCGTTCCCTCGGTGTTTCTTTCCCGACCTTCGTGAGGTGTCGTCCTCACGCTTCCTCTTTTCTGCCTCCTTGTTCCTTAGCGTCCTCAGCCGGACCGCGTCCAAAGTGAGGGACAAGGAGAGTTCAGTTACAGACCTGAAGGTCGTTGGCCGAGAGGCCTTCACACTCGCCTTTATTGCGGGTTCTAAACCCCCGATGAAACGAGCGATTCTTCTTGGTTCCGGAGTTACAAGGTATGGAACCAAGCGAGACATCGTATTGAAGCTCGTCAAGTAGGCCTGGCAGTCCAGGTTTGTCATCACCAATGACATAAAGTCGGACTCTATTTTCTCTACCTCATGCTGAGGGCAGTAATTTTCTTTAATGAGGGAGATGAATTCCTCCCATGTCATTTTGTACAGAGCAGACTTTCCCGATGCTTGAACCAACGCTCTCCACCAAGCTAGGGCCTCGCCCTTAAATGATTGCGACACAAACTTAACTACATCCCTTTCCGCACACCCACTGATGTCCACAATGGTGTCCATCTCATCCAGCCAGGTTATACAATCGACGGCACCCTTTTCCCCTGTGAACTCCCGAGGTTTACAAGACACGAAGTACTTGTAGGTGCAGCCCCTGGCACCGGATGCTTCAGTATATTCTCGTTCACGACGAACACTGTTCTCGTTGGACGAGTGATTATCGTCGTCTTTCTTGGGTTTGGAGAGTGGTTTGGAGTGTGTCTTTGGTTTGGAGGGTGGTTTTGATACGGTTCTGCTTTGAGACTCGGTATATTGTCAATCTAAAGCTGCTTGAACAACGTTGTCGATCAGAGCCTTTAACTGCGCGCCTGTTAGATGTACTTGCGCGTTATCATAGTCATCTTCATTCGTATGGCTGTTTTCTCCATTGGGGTCCGCCATGGTAACTCGTATCTGTGACAGAAGATAACAAAGATTTTATTTAGGAGTTTATTATAGAATTTTCTTTTATGGCAATTCGTTAACCATGGTAACGGAGACCATATCTTGTTAACTTATTACTCACTTAGTTTCAGGATTTGAATATATCCTATTTTAGCTATAACAATACCATTAGTGGCATAAAAGCCAAATCACGAGGATGTTTTATGATATAAACCGAGATTACGGAGGATCAAGGCATGGAGATTTGAACCGTAGTTCTTTCATCTCTTTTCGACAGGGGTCATAGACCACTATTGTCCCTTGTCTTATAAGACTTTTATTACTGCCCGTGGGCACGACATCACAAATGGATGTGTAATAATTTGGCCCGTAGCCACTACATCACTAATGGATGCTTAATAATTTGGCCCGTAGGCACTTCATCGCTAATGGATGTTTTATAATTTAATCACCTTTATTGATGATTTAACCCATGATTTATAAATCATTTAGTTGGGTTTTCGAAATCCTTAGAAGGATTCTTGTATAGAATGACGTGTGCGATTTATTTTTTTTTTTAACGAATCACATCTGTCATGGATGTTAACATGATTACAGAGGTTAACAGAAATCTGAATCTTTTAATTAGGTCTTACCATCTTGGCCGGATCTTTTAAAGACACCTGGCTAGGTTTCACTCTTAAGATTCTTTATATATTAGGCAGATCAATTAAAAGGAATGGTTTTGATTTATTTCATATATCGAAAAAATGAAATTCATAACATAACATTCCATAATTTTAAATACAACTACATACTGCCCTAAATGGGTCTTTAAAACAAGTACACACCTTCATAAAGGTTTAGACAAAGGACAGTCCATACAGGGACTAGTACAAGACAGGTGTCCTCGTAGGGACTAACGGATAAGTCCATGTAGGGACTAAATTACGATAAACGTCCACGCAGGGACTTATTTCAAAATAGACATTACATTAGTACATCTATAAGGACTAATGGTCACATTTCTTCTTCTTGCCCTTTAATAGGTTTGCCAAGCCCTTGAGGAATCCTCGATGGCTCTTTTTCTCTTCCTCGAACTCTCTCTCCACACGATCCAATCGGTGGAGTATCTCTTCCTGCTCAGGAGGAGAGAAACGTGGTTGAGGTGCTGGTTGCGGAACCAGAGGTCTAGGTGGTGCTGGATACCCATGAGCTGAGTAATCCGGTATCCCTAGATTTCCGTCGGGATAGCAGGCGTTATACCTTGCCGCTACCACATATGGGTCGCGCTCATAGTTGTAATTGTAATGCGCTTGTGACGTTGGCTCGAACGGGTTATATGCCGTTGCGTATGGAGGTAGTGGGTGGTCATGCCCAAATGGTGGCGAAGACGGTGCAACTGATGCAGTGACTACCGCTTGAGTGTCGAGGGGTGCTGAAGTGGAATTCCCCTCCTCGGGTAGACATCCGTGCGCCTGATCTTCTACGCCTTGGCGGATCTGGCATTACTGGCTGAGCCGGTGGCGGAGGCGGTGGCGTAACTGCCTCGAAATGTGGATCCTCGGAGGGATCTCGCAGATGCTGCTGCTGTTGCTGCTGCGATGCCTGCTGAGATGGTGTATAGTACCACTCATGTTGATTAAACAATGCCATGAAGCTATCTGGGCCCTGATAAGGTGTCCCATGAAATGAAGATCCATCGGAGATCTCTATCGGGTGCGTGGGCGTACCACGAGCAGGTTCTGTTGGATCCGTATCCTCGTCGATGTGGTCTTCCAAGAAGTGGTCTTGTGGTCCTAGCAGGACAAATCCTGCAGGCTCCTGTATGTAGTCAGCGGGATTAAACTGACCTCGGAAATATGGAGTGGGATCGCCAAAGGCACGGTGTGACACCGAGCGCTATAGAGGTAGATAGGATGGCTGGGGGTTGTTGGGATCATTTTCGGAATCTGGTCCGAAAGAGTGACGATATGATGGTGTCGAACTGTGAGAGGTCGAATGCCTCGCTGGTTCGAAGAGGTTTCTCCATCTTTGTGGTTCTTCACTCCTTGTCATCGAAGGAGCTCTTGTACTTGACGGTCCAGCTTCGTGATCGTTGTGAGTAACGATCTCTCCTCTGCCTCTTCTTCCCCTTCCTCTTCCTCGGAAAATTACAGGTGGCATGTTTCCTGCTTTCAAAACTTATTAAAAATCACAATGAAATAAGGACAAAAATGGAATACCCATTCGAATTTGTCCTAAGTTCTTGTCTAGACTCAAGTATGTGCAATTGTGTCACTGAGATTAAACACCTGTGGATAGTGTTTAATTCACTCAATGTTGGCTCTGATACTAACCTGTCACACCCCGATTTCCACGTGTCTCACCGGTGGGCCCGGTGGGGGATTATCGTGACGTAGTTGGCAACATCATAGTCAAACCACACAATATATATAAATGCACAGCGGAAGCATAAAGATAAATATAAATCAACCTTTGATTTTAATATCGAGTGTATTACAAAAGTCGAATTGTATCCACAGGGGATCAAAATAATAATAAAGTATCGTTCAATAGATACAGCATCAAGCTTGCGAGACTTTTCGTGATGCTAGGGAGCTATTACCAACCGATTACGTATAGTACCTGCACATAATCTTTTTGGGAAAAATACGTCAGTTTAGACTGGTAAATACATTCAACCGACACATTTTGAAAAATGTTTATTAAAATTGATTTGAATGCACGAGGCATAAACTCTTTTATAACTTGGGAGAATTATTTAAAATTATAATCTTGTGAACGAATTACATGTTCCTTCTTTGCGTTCAGTAGCCCGGATCCTGTCCGGGTTAAAGATCAATAGACACACCACATTGCGTAAAACCGTGGTGGCTAAACCAACGGCTACGTCTTTTAATAATATAGACATAATTCCGGGTGTACGCCTACACCGGGATGTCGAGGTCGTGGCCATTTCTTCGAATGATGCCAAGGATATCCGGGACATGGTCATTAACCCCCCAAAGGCTTTTAAGTAACAAGACTATTTAAATGAGCCGATCAAATTATTCAATTAACCACCTAAGCGATGGAAGATTTGATGCTCAATCAAGCGGTACATATTATACCGTATCCCAAGCCCGTATAAGGGAAAATAAGTTAAAAGTATTTACCTTTGCAAGTATTGTCCTTTATTGATTAAATCACAGATATCTTTTACTGGGGCTCCTATTCTGGAACGAAGGTTTTAAATAACCTATTAGAATCCTAACGGGTCTTTATATTAGCCGTAGCCTAGACCGGTTGGTTTCAAAAGATAGATGCGGTTTAATCGCGCGAAAAAGGCGAAAACCGAGAATGGAGTGTGATTCTGACCCAACAAGTTCAGAGACTTGTTTTATATGGGTTTAAGGTTCACACTCTGGATTTTGGGGTCAAAATAATATAGTTTGACCCGTATCGGCTAATTTATGTAAACTAGTTACATAAACTGAACCGTGCGCGCAATAGGCGCAACGGTTAACCGTGAGAGTCCTACGCTTGTTTCCTAAGTTAATATGCCTTAAAGAGGTTGTGGTATCAGTAGGATACCTTCCGTGATGCCCGAAACGAGTTTAAGTTGGTTATACGCCCCGTAGAGGTTTTTCGGTCATTTTAAAGACTTTTAAAGGGCTTTTCGAGTTCTACAGGAAATCTGAGTTTCCCGAACAGTTTATAAAGTCTAAAATACTTTATTTATTATTTAAAATCAGTAGCAATTGGAATCGGGTCAAAAGACCTTGTAGAACTCAAGTTTTGGCCGAAAAGGGCATATTCGGTGTTCACCGAACCGTAGCCATAACCGCAGGTTATGAGCAGGCTAAAAATAATTAAAAATCTTTAAAATTCCCAAAATATTATTTCATAACAGTGGGTAAAAGTTTTGGTGATGAAATCTTGGTTTAGATAGGCGTTATGCTAATTGCGCCGTTTATTACAAAAGTTTACTTTAATTGCGCTTTTTAGCATAACTCCTATTCTAGACCTCGGATTGACGTGAAACTTTAAGGACATGCTTAGAATTTAGTAAGCAAGGTTATGGTTCGTTTACGTGTCCGAAATACTCGTTTTATTTTAAAAAGGGCGTTACGGTCAACTTTTAGGCGATTAACGGAAATGCGTAAAAGACTCGGACAAACAACGAACCGGTCACAGAGGGTTATACCATCATGTAACCTGGTCCTAAGAGAGTCCTAAGGCATATCTATACCTCACTAAAACGGGTCAGAACTGAAGTCAAAGCAAAAGTCAAACTTTTGCGACATTCGGCTCCGAACCGGGTCAATATAGCAAATGGTCGAATCAAACAAGTTTAGACAAGTTTATATACTTAATATCATTTTATGAGTGTTCAAACAGGTTCCATATCATCTATATTACAGATTATGCAAGAAATCGCCAAAATGACTTTCTGTTGACTTTTTAAGCATATGTTTGACTCGACATTTGAACTAGTTAGAGTGGTGATCAGGGGAAACCCTTTTAGGGGTTTATTATCCACATAATTACCAACACATAACTACTTTTGATCCGACAATTCACTGGACCATTTGTGATTTATCGCAAAGTCAATCGTTAGTTACGACGGATTGACTTTTAGGCTAAATTAAGCAAAAACAAAGCCATAAAAGGTTTGGCATACTTACAGAGACTTGTTGAAAGACTTAGAACTAAAGAAGAACACTTGGGAGCTTCAGAAATGAGCAGAGAAGTGTGTTTGAGGTGTGTTCTAAGTTGTGAACAATGAGTGTCTATTTATAGTGCAATGTATGCTCTTAGATCATTACAACACACCCTACAAGTGAGTATGGATCAATGGCAGGTGTCCTCAGGTGCTATGGGTCGAGTAGGGGGCGCCCATGACTCTGAGAAACCCATACTTAATGTTTTTACCGCTTTGAACAGCCAACAGCCAACTTTCTGTCGCTGGGCATCGCTTACGGATCGTATGGCTTCGGCCTTGCGGTCCGTAAGCCTGAGGCAGATCAAAATCAATCATGCGCTCCCTTACGGTCCGTAAGGCATGACCTTTACGGTCCGTAAGGGGTTAAGAAACAATCTTTTTAAATCTTTTAACAATGATTACCAAAATCTTGGTAATTAATAACCTGACCTTTCGGGTTTGAAGGGGTAACTTTGCGATTTGGCCCTCGATTAATTACAATTAAGGACCTTGCGTTATTTACCCGCGTTGTTAAACCCCCGGATAGTTTACTTATTATCCAAAAAACCTTAATTTATATTGTTGACGCTTTTAACCCTTCTCATACGAATTTGA
This sequence comes from Helianthus annuus, assembly GCF_002127325.2. NCBI lineage: Eukaryota > Viridiplantae > Streptophyta > Magnoliopsida > Asterales > Asteraceae > Helianthus > Helianthus annuus. The sequence goes on from NC_035444.2 coordinate 49,914,042, forward strand.
TCATAACTTTCTCGTTTTAAAACGGAACTTCGCGAAATTTATACAGTGTAATCTAGTGAGCGTATTTTACTGTTACAAAGCCTTGGGTTCGTCAAAGGGTCACTCAGAGGTATAATTAAACATGTTGACACATTTAACCCCTGCAGCTTGAAATCTCTCACTTTCTTCCGCGTTTCGCTTCCGTACGATCCATGATTTATTCGTTTGAAGGTACGAGCATCATTTAGGGTTACTATACAGAATACTTACCCTTGTTTGACATTTATAACCCTCGAATTTACATACTTTCAAGGTTTGTCAACTTTAGTCCTTTATTTAATATCAAATGCCACGCGTAAACAAATGACACGTGTTTACACATTATTGGACACAAAATTTCGGGGTGTTACAGTAACAGGACGTATTTGGGTCCTATTATATGGCGGTTTACGAGAACTTGTGATGGATGAAGCTCATAAGTCTCGCTACTCGGTACATCCATGTTCGGATAAAATGTACCACGATCTTAGAACTACATACTGGTGGCCTTGCATGAAGGCCCACATAGAAACTTACGTCGGCAAGTGTTTGACTTGTGCGAGAGTCAAGACGGAGTACCAGAAACCCTTAGGCCTACTTCAGCAACCCAGAATACCACAATGGAAATGGGAAGAAATTTCCATGGATTTTGTTACTGGCCTGCCTAGTTCCCAGGGCGGGAATGATACCATTTGGGTGATCGTAGATCGACTCACAAAGTCTGCTCATTTCTTGGCTATCAAAGAAACGGATAAATTCTCCACTCTAGCAGACGTCTACTTGAAGGAAGTCGTTTCGAGGCACGGAGTGCCAACCTCTATTATTTCGGATCGGGATGCACGATTCACTTCAGAACTATGACAAGCAATGCACAAAGCTTTTGGCTCTCGATTAGACATGAGCACAGCTTATCACCCTCAGACGGATGGGCAGTCTGAGCGCACGATTCAAACTCTAGAAGACATGCTTCGGGCATGTGTTATCAATTTCGGCAACAGCTGGGAAAAACATCTCCCCTTAGTGGAATTCTCGTACAACAACAGTTACCACACCAGCATACAAGCCGCTCCATTCGAGGCATTGTACGGACGTAAATGCCGGTCACCTCTCTATTGGGCAGAGGTGGGGGATAGTCAGATTACAGGTCCAGAAATGGTAGTTAACGCTACTGAACGAATAGCACAGATACGACAACGCATGGCGGCAGCTCGTGATCGCCAGAAAAGTTATGCTAATAAACGTAGAAAACCGCTCGAATTCCAAGTTGGGGATCGAGTGCAACTCAAAGTCTCACCCTGGAAGGGTGTGGTTCGTTTTAGTAAACGAGGCAAGCTCAATCCACGGTATGTTGGACCATTCGAAATCACTGAAAGAATAGGCAAGGTAGCCTACAGACTAAACCTACCAGCTGAACTCGGTGCAGTTCACAACGTATTCTACGTGTCGAATCTGAAGAAGTGCCTGTCAGATGAGACCCTCATAGTTCCTTTTAAGGAACTCACTATCGACGAGCGGTTGCAGTTCGTCGAGGAACCAGTTGAAATCACGGACCGGGATGTCAAGGTCCTCAAGAACACTAGAATACCTCTTATACGAGTTCGTTGGAACTCCCGTCGCGGCCCGGAGTTCACCTGGGAACGTGAAGATCAAATGAAACTCAAGTATCCCCAGTTATTCGAAACCAATGCAACTACTACTGAGGCTGAAGCTACTACAACAGAATTTCGGGACGAAATTCCAAATCAAAGGGGGGATGATGTGACACCCTAGGAAAACCAGTAAACGATACAACTTACCTAGCTTCCTCGGTAACCGCATGCTAAATTTCGGGACGAAATTTCTTTTAAGTTGGTGATAATGTGACAACTCGAGTTTCCAAGATTCCAACTTCGCATTTATTGCACGTTCATTGTTTGTTTAGTCGTTTACTTGCACAATTAGTTTGCTGTGAAACTGTAACGTTTTGATACAATAAAGTGTATTATGTTTGTGCATGGTTATGTGTTAAGTGTTGTCAAATGTAGGAACTTGGTGGTGAAACTGTGAAATTGTTTGAGATGGTGTACTTTTGTAAAATATGATACTTAGGGATGTATGGAGTAATTAGTGAAACTCTAATCATTCTTAACCCTAATCACTCACTAATCACCACACACACCCAAAACACGTACGTTCATACTCTCTGATCTTCTCTGGCAATCATCATCTCCATCATTGGCACAAGACTTCTGCATCAATCTTGATCTTTCAATCTATTTAGATTCAATTCAAGGTAATTGTTAATGGTTGTTTGTTGTCACTGATTCTTGATTATGTGATTCATAGAAACCCTAATTCTACATGTGATAGTTCTGTGTTTGATAGATTATTGTGAAATGGTTAATGTTCAGTTGCGTAATCATTTGCTGATTGTTAGGTGTCTATTTTGTTAGAATGCTGATCGTTGATTTGATTTACTGCATCACATATGAATGAAATTAGGGTTTGCTTGATCATAGAAAACGTAACTGCTACGTTGATAAACTGAGACTTGATTTTGGTTACTGCATGATTTCTACTGTCTGAGTTTCATGCTTGATTGATCCGAGTTTTATAGGTAATAATGTTCCGAACTTTATATTTAACATAAGGGTCCGAGTTATGTGGTAACATAAGAGTCCGAGTTTCTTATGGCTTAGGGTCCGACATTGTTTGTATAACATGTATTCCGACTTTTAAAACAACACATGGTCCGACTTTTTAAGGGAGTGTTATGTCCGAGTTTTATCTATGATGTAATAGGTCCGAATTATATATGATGAGAGGGGGTGTCCGAGTTTTATGAAAGAGGGGAGATAGGTCCGAGTTTTATGGCATGATCCTCTTGACCGAATTTGTGAAGGGACCCCCCTTGGTCCGAGTTTCAAACCCCCACCCCCCCTTTGTCCGACCTTGTGAGGAGAAACCCTCCCATGTCCGAGTTTTGAGGGGTGTTTCCCCTTGTCCGAGTTTTAAAAAGGGCAAGGCCCTGTCTAACTTTGTGTGATGATTAAATTGAAGCCATGAGTTGAATCTGTTAAGATAAGTATGTTACTGTGCTAAGCCACTAACTTCGTTAAACTTGTTAAGTTTATTAACGCTGTTAAATGTATTAAGTATGTTAACTGTGGCAATTATGTTAATATCCAGGTTAGACTAAACTGTGAAATCAAAGATGTGACGCATGAATTATGTGAACACGATTAACTGTTTATGTGATGTATGATGTTAATTACCAAACTCTTTGTGGCAATGATTTCATGTGAAACTTTACGAACTTGAACTGATTGAGAATACGTGCATAACTATAGGATTTGACTGATTACTTTCGAGCACATAATATTAGCATACCGAGCAAACCAAGGTGAGTTCACACAGCCAAGGCATGGGGTTCCCAGGGTGGGAATGGGATTGGTTTATTTACTTGTATTTCTCTAGATAATGGAACGTAGTGATATGATCCTCGGGTGAGGAAGGTGATTGGTTAAGATACTGCTAGACTAGTGATACTAATAGAACTGATCTTCGCATACACGCCAGGGTTGGCCGCGATAATATGACTGATCTTCGCACACATGCCTAGAAAGGCTGCGAACTATTCACTAAACTTCGCACAGATGTCGGGTGGCCGCGATACAAATATACCTAGTCTAGAATACCTGGAAACTTACCCTAATCTTCGCATACATGCCTAGAGGGCCGCGATACGAACTAATACGATACATGACATAACGAACGAACACAAGGCTTACTATACTATTACAATTACTGAACTATAAACTGTGAACTCGCTCAACTAGTTGTTGATGCTCTGTTACATGCCTTGCAGGTCGTTAGATACATGGAGCTTGCACAGGGTGGAGCTAGTCGTTGTGGACTTGGATCGTGATTGTTTCATTAAACACTTATGACATTTCGTACTTATTTATGTTGGGTTTTATTTATACGCTTCCGCTAAACAGTGATAACATACTTGTGTTTTGAACACGTTTCATATTGGTGATTGAATGGCATTTACTTTTATTTATTAATTACATGTTCAATATGATTGGTGGCTTGATCCTGGTCAGTCACGCTCCCAAGCGGTGATACTCCGCAGGTGGATTTTGGGGGTGTGACAGTGATATCTGGGGTATTATCCCGGGACTTCTGCTGTATGGAAGTACTGACCTAGTCCCCGGATAATGCTTTCCACAAAAGCTTGAAACATAGCTTCGCCCTCAGCATGCTGATGAAACAATAAAATTGATAGTCGCTGTTGTTGAAATCAAAAAGATCCTCTAAAGGGGACACACCAAAAAGTCGAAGCCGTCATCTCTCTGCGTATATGGAAGTATCAACCTGAGCTCTCACGGCCCTCACATCTAACCCCTATACAGATATCAGCTATGGTATACTCACCTGTAAGACTGAATATTGGGATCTGGATACGGGAGTATATTCAAGTAGTGAGACACACGAATAAGTCAGTATCTAAGACACTAACATCGTATCTCGGATCAATTGAACTTTGTGTAAGAATTTCAGTGGACCGATATACTGACAATCTAGGTGAATTGTTTTGAACTGAAAATGTAATCAAGCTTAACGGTGTTAGTGATATGTCTCATAAACTGATATGATCCTCTTACATGAACTCACAAAAATATGTTTGTAAATATTTCGTTTCTACATTCTCGTGCTTTTACAAGTGGTGTCAATTATTTTTTTAGAAAAATCCAAGAAGATTTTGTATGTGTTTTAGCATAAATTTTTGAAAAAAATCAAAAAGATTTTTGACAACTGATGTAGGAAAGCTGATTTTCAAAATTCCGAGTGCTAAACATGATGACATTATTGTGAGGGGGAGTGTGCTTTAAATGTCAAAATTTTTAATCAACAAGTCGTTCATCATAGAGAAAGTAATTTGAGGGAGAGTTGTAGTTGGTGAACTTATTTCTGAGGAAGAGTAAGTGTGGATGCTTTCAAATTGTTATTTTTAGAAAATTTATTTCTGGGTTGAGAATGTGCAGGAATAGCCAGGTGTCGATCTCGGATCTGAAGATAAAGTGCCAGGTCTCGATTCCTGAAACCTCTGATTGAAGAAATCCAAGTTTCGATCCTAGAAATCAATCTTGATTCTGTGAAGCCCAGATAACGATCCTGAAGATGTTACTAAAGAACAAAGGAATGCCAGTAAATCGAGAGGGGGAGTCTGAAGATAGAGAGAAAGAAAAGCCCAGAGACTGATCAAGACTGAAGATGAGAAGACACAGCATAGTCGTGACTCAATGAACGACTCCATCAACATCTGAGGGGGAGTCTGTTGGTGCACTACATCTGTTGATTTCGTCTTGGATCATGTTATGCATAGTATTGTATAGATTAGGGCGCGTTTTACGAGAAAACTGGAGAGTATAGGTGTTTTAGAGAGTAGGTCCGCTTATTCGTACACGTCTGTATATGGGAACCTACCAGGTCCGCTTATACGTACATGTCCGTATATGGGAACCTACGAGGTCCGCTTATACGTACACGTCCGTATATGGGAACCTACCAGGTCCGCTTATACGTACATGTCCGTATGTGGGGACCTACTAGCACTATAATTAATTTTTGAGCGGATCTCATTTGTAACTTTGTCAAATTCCATACCGAAGTGCTGCCAGTGTGAAGATCGAGCTGTAAACATTGTCAAATCAATAAAATCAGTAGATTAAGTGAATTGCAAGCTGTCTCTACCTTCGTTTCTTGTTATTTCGCACCTGAAACGTAGTTGAACGCCTCTGAACGACTCATTCAGATCAGAACACGATCATACAGCCTCCAACCTTGCCACTGGTGCAAACACTTCATTGTAATCAATCCCTTCCTGCTGATTGAAACCTTTGACAACTAACCGAGCCTTGTTGTGTGTGACAATACCTCGTTCATCCTTCTTACACCTAAATACCCATTTAGTGCCAATTTCTCTTTCACCTTTCGGAAGGTCCACTAATTCCCAAACCTTCAACTTCGCAAACTGAGCCAATTCCTCTTCCATAGCTTCAACCCATGAATTGTCTTTAAGAGCCATATGAATGTTCTTCGGCTCCTCTTGGGAAATGAAGCAACTATACAAGCACTCGTTCACTATCCCAGTTTTCTCAATCGAAACAAATAACCCAGAATTCGCTGCAATGCTTCTTCTAGTCTGAACACCTGTAGTAGGATCTCCAAGAATCATGTCAACTGGATGATCTCTATTTGCTCATGTAGTAGCAACAGCATCGACTTCAAGATTATCACCCAGGTTTGATCCAACCTCCCCCTGAATATTCTGATTTGCAAATGGATTAATGAAATCCTCCCCCTGATTGGGTTCAGGTTCACTATCACTTGAATCAGGATCAGCAGCACCTTGGGAAGTTTCCGGAGCATCAGACATATCAACATTCGATCTAGGCATGAACTCACCTTCATCGTCTTCAACAATCACTGTTTGAATAAGCTGAGAATCATCTGCATCAGAAACCTCAGGAATATTAAATGATTTAAAAACACTTTCATAATCATATAATATAGCAGGACCACCCGTTGATTGTTGATTGTTGAGGTTTGTAGGAATTAATTTCCACATTAAAAACAACCTCAATTTTACCAGTTTTTAGATTAAAAACCCTTTTATTCGGTGTGCCAGGCACGTAGCCTAGAAAGTAGCCTTCGTCTGCCACCTCACCGAATTTTTGTTTATCTTTGTTTCGCACAATGGTGCAGGGTAATCCAAATGGTTCAAAGCCTGTTAAGTTTGGTTTTTCGTTAAACATCAACTCATGACAAGTTTTGTTAAAACGTTTAACGGTTAAAACTTTGTTTAGGACGTAGCAAGCTGTATTCACAGCTTCTCCCCAGAAAAGAACTGATAGCTTTGAATCTGAAAGCATCGTCCTAGCGGCTTCAATCAATGTCCTGTTTTTTCTCTCAGCGACTCCATTCTGTTGAGGCGTATAAGGAGTAGAGTATTGATGTTCTATTCCCTTTCGAAGACAGTAGAGATCCAGAATCCGATTCTTGAACTCTGTGCCATTATCACTCCTTATCCTCTTGATCCTTGCATCATGGACGTTTTCCAATTTTGTAAAAAGATCTATCAGCATCTCTGCTTTTTCATCCTTAGTAACTAAAAAGAAAACCCATGAATAATGTGAGTAATCATCAGTGACAACAAGACAGTAGTACTTTCCACCTATGCTCCTTACGTTCACTGGACCGAATAAATCCATGTGAAGTAATTCATAAGGGGCATTAATGGAATTTACTGTTTTAGACTTATGATGTTTCTTGTGTTGTTTTCCCTTTTGACATGGAGGACATTTATCTTCCACTTGAAACCTCAGCAATGGAACTCCTTTCACTAGCTCATTTTTGATAATGTAATTCATCTTGCGATAGTGAATGTGAGCCATGCGTCCGTGCCACAACATAGATTCAGCTTCAGATGCTTTTGACAGTAAACACGCCACCGCAGCAGTTGGATCTTTGGCACCCATGTCCATGACATAAGTGTCATTTTTCCTTGGTGCACGCATTACTATCCAATCGTCCGGAATGACCAAACCCGGTTTCAACACCAATGCCTCAGTATTTGTAAAATGGACCGAGTGACCCTTGTCGCAGACTTGTGACACGCTCATCAGATTGTGTTTAAGCTGCTCAACATAGTTCACTTTGTCCAATGTGATCTTCCCATTCGTCACTTTTCCTCTTCCAGTAATCCTACCACCTTTAGCACCAGCAAAATTAACATGTCCACCATAATATTCTTCAAACTTAGAAAACAACCTCGCATCCCCCGTCATGTGCCTAGAGCAGCCACTATCAACATACCATAAGTTGATAATCCTCCTTAGCAGCTCCTGCACACACCAACCAAAAGATTAGTTAGAGTGGGGGACCCAAGCCTTGATGGTCTTGGGTCGTCCAGATTCATCAACTATAGGAACGTCCATCCAATATCCATCACTCCTAACTAGAGTCTTGGATCTTGGACCTGTCGATGGAAATGGGGTATGATTTCCATAAGGTCTCTGGTCCTGAGGGTTCCTATATGTGTTTGGACTCTGTGACCTTTGGAAATTTTGATTTTGATTCCAAGAAGCTTGATTGTTGTAATTTCTAAAGCCATTGTTATAAAAAGTTCGACCACCATTATTTTGGTATCGATTTTGATATTGACCTTGACTTCTAAAATTATTTGAATTTTGGTTCTTCATTCTTGGTGAACTACTTCTAGGTCTCTCATATTTGCCTGATGTAGATTCAGGCTGAAATCTTGGTTGATTTCTTTGAAAACGAGGAACTTGTGGAGTTCCTTTTTCAGCCTTATCTCCACCAACAACAACCCCCTTTGGTTGCTAAGGAGCAGATTTCTTTGGAGAGTTAGACTCTCTCTCCTTCTTATCACCTTTCTTTTCTGGTGACTTTCCTCTTTGTTTTTCACTAACTTGTGCTTCAATCTTTTTGTTAGGACAGCAGCTTGCTACGTGTCCCTTCGTGTGACATTTGAAGCACGATCTTCTTTTCGAAGACTTCTCAACTGAAGCCTTTGAACTAGATTTTGGTTTTGATGATGATGCCTTGGAAGGATTTTGTTCAGTTTGCTTAATTTCAGATTTTTGTATGTTTTTTTTAGCAAACTCTACATATGATTCCTTTTCAATTACAGCTGTTTCGGTTTTCATATCACTTCCTTGAACAAAATTAACCTTTTTAACAAAAGTTTGGTTATTGTTTTTAGAAGATGTATTTTTCTTTTTCAAAACAGGTTTGCTGTTATTTTCCTTCTTAGCATCATTATCTTCAAACACATCACCTTGACTGGATGTGAAACTACTTGGTGATGTTGACAGAAAGTCTGTAAGCTCATCCTCATCAGGTAAGAAAGAATAGTCATGATTAAGAGGAGGTGGAACTTCATTAAAGCCCTAAAATCCCACACTTGTCTTGTCATTACTCTTCTTTAACCCACCCATCATGTGTTTCATAACAAAAGTAGAATCCCTGAATTGACCTAATTTCTTTTCAAGTTCAACAATTTTAAGTTGTGCATCTGACAACTCTTTGTTTTTATCAGAAATCTCTTTTGTTTTCTCAGCCATCATGTCATGAGCTATGTCTATGACTTGAAGTTTTTCATTTAATTTGCAGGTTAATTCTTCAATTTCAGCTTCATAGCCTTTTATCTTTTTCAAATATGATGACTCATTTCTTTTAGCAAAGAAATTTGATTCTTTTACGATAGACATTTCGCTCACAAGACTTTTGTTTTGAGTTGACAACCTGTCAACTTCACCCTGTAATTCACGACACTTTAAACAAACAGAAGTAGTAGAGTTACTTACCTCTCCTGTCGATTTTTCTGAGTTGGCCATAAGAGCAGCAAGTTGAGCTCCCAGTCTTTTGATGATTTCATCTTTCTCTTCATCTTCCCTTTCATGCTTAGAATGCGGCTTTTCTTTTTCAGCATTTGTTGCTTGATCAGCCTTATCTTCCTCAGCTTCAGTCGTTTTCTCATCAACTACTGTAGCTTCACCCTCATCAACTGGCACAATTGTTGCCATGAATGCCTGAGTAACATTCTCATCATTTTCCAAGTGAATGCTCCAGTCATATGAACCCTCTCTTGCAGTAGAGATCAACGCCCTTGAGTTAGAGTTGTTTGATGAGTTTCTATTATTTGAACTCTGACTTGAAGTCTCATGCTTTTGTTTCTGACATTCCCTTGCGAAGTGACCATAACTTTTACAGTTAAGGCATCTGACTTTTGCCTTGTCAAAACCAACATTCTTCCCCACAAACTTCCTTCCAGTTCTATTCATAAACCTCTTCACATGCCTCGAAATCATGGCCATCCGCCATTGCAAATCCATCTCTTCTAAATCATCAGGGTCAATCTAATCATAATCTTCATCTAACGTGGCAGGATCAGATATCTTCCCCTGAATGTAGTTCTCATACGAAGCAACAAACGAAGCAAGTAGTGCGAGATGTTCTTCAGCAGACTTTACACTCATAGGCATTGATTTTGCATTACTACTTTGCTTTGAAGTTGATGTTCTCTTGACTCCTGTTGATCCTCCTGAAGCAGCTACAAAACACACATCACCATCCTCATTAACTGTAACCTGCTTATTTTCACATGAAAGAAAAGTAGTGGCAGAGTCGCTAGAAGCATCATGAGATGAAGAAGATGTAAGCCCATTGTAGATCCCTGGATCTTGAACCTGATCATATCCAGTGTCCTTCTTCTTCATGCTGAGCTCATAAGCTCTCAGCTTTCCAACAACTTCTTCCAGCTCCTTTGTTTCATATTCAGCTTCTCCCTTTATCATGAGAGTGTAAATATCCCATTTAGCAGGCAGGGCATCAAGCAGCTTGTCAGTTTTCTCTATGTCAGAATAGCAGTCTACATCATAATTATCCAGTTCTGACATCAGATGGTAGTATCGAGTGATGATGTCCTCAAGTGACTCATTCTTCATGTACTTAAACATAGCAAACTGCTTCTTCAGAAGATCAACTTTGTTTTTCTTGACATCAGGATTTCCTTCATATCTCTTCTCTAGTGCATCCCACATTTCCTTTGAAGTAGTGTACTTCTTAAAGGTATGCCTGATGCTATCAGGTAAGGACATCTTGATAGCAGCCAAGGCTCTCTTTTCAGCCTCATACATCTTTTTATCATTCTCCTGCATGTTCACATAGGCTGTGACACGAGGTCTGCCTTCAAAGTCATGTGTAGGGATTGTGTACCCATCAACAATACAGATCCACATGCGAGTGTCCTGACATTCAATGAAGGATTGAAACCTATCCTTCCATGTCAAGTAGTTTTCCACCTTCATCATCTTAGGTGGTTTGTTGGTTGTGCCAACCTCATGCTCCATCTTTAAGAGTTCGTTCAAATTAGTCATGTTCGACATTGTAACGTAAGCAGACTGGTGAAACCGTAAATTTTATGTCCGAAATCTGTTTTTATCAAATTATACCGTTAGATTTTTCTCGAGAATACGATTCCATTGATATATAATGTCGAATACCTTTTTTCTGAAATGGTCCGAAATTGATTGTTTCTGGTCCGAAATTGATGCCGATAATCCGAAATGACTGATTTTGGTCAGAAATCCAAGCCTTTTGATCAGTAATGGTCCGAAATGCTTGAAGTTTATCCGGAATTGAAGCAGCTAATCTGAAATCAACAGCAGAAACCCTAAAACAGCCGTCAAACACGTCCAAACCTTTGATTTTCGGCAGAAAATGATTCTGAACCGAGCAAAACAAGAGCCGAATGCTCTGATACCAATTGTAGGTCCCCTATCCCGTGCGGATCGTAACAGAATCGTCGATCCAACCTAGAGTGCGGAATCCTTTAGATCAGATTTCACAGAAAAGTGTAGAAAACAAAAATTCCCTCAAACCCGATCTTTATTGATTATCTTCGTAACGATTACAATTAATCAAGATCCTAATTCGTCCAAGCCATTATCTTTCGCGAATTCTCTCCAAGTGATTAAGATGATTAGAAGATTAACCTAAACCCTAATGCTAAGCTTAGTTTATATAGGACAAGGCTTTGCATATAGGCTAGGTCTTGGGCAAGGCCCAATTCGCAAACCCTCCCCCATATGTGGGTTTGGTTTGGCCCAATCACTCTTAATTCACTATTACAAACTATTGCAAAGCTAAACCCGCTAACTATTTATCGTTTTACTAATTACAAGATATCCAAAGACCAGATCTAAGCTGTTGTCACAAAACATGCACCAACATTGATTATATTGACAATGTGGTTGCACATTATTGTTTAAACCAACCCTATTCCCATCTTTAACCTCATCAACTTTTCCCTTATTCTTCTTCAAAGGACAACAACTCGCCACATGTCCTTTGGTGTGACATTTCAAACAAGATTTTGTCTTATAAATTCTCTTTTTGTGAAATCTCTTTTTAAATGTTTTCTTCTTTTCCTCTTCAGTATCCTCATCCGATTTATGAGGTGTACTGTAGATTCTTTCAAAGTAACTAGACTATTAGGCAAGTCCACAGCTATCGGATCCACTACAGCTGGTGTAGTAGGCACAAAATCAATTAACTCATTTTGATCGGGTAAAAAAGAGTAGTCTTGATTTTTAGAAGATGAAGCTTTACTAAACCCCAAACCCTTTTTATCATTACTCTTTTTCAAACTTGCTTGAATTTGAGTCCTAGCTAATGAAGATTTTCCAAATTTGTCTAACTTTCCTTTAAGTTCAACGATTTGGTCTTGTGCAATGGCCAATTCCCTGCACTTTTCAGAAAATTCATTAGCTTTATCTTTCACAGTTTCACGAGCCAAATCAATGACCTGTAACAGATCATTGACTTTGCTTGTTAAACTGCTAATTTCCTGTTCATTTGACTCGAGTTTGTTTAAACAATTTGACTCTCTTTTAATCAAAAGAACATTTGACTCTTTCAGTTTTTCCAATTCAGCTAACAGAATTTTGTTTTGCTCCGATAGGCTATTAACTTTACCTTGTAGTTCAGTGAAATTATGACACGTATGACTTACAGGTTCTGATGATACCTTCACCTCTGCTGTAAGTTCATTCACACCATTCAAGCCCTTTGAAACTTCTTTATCCTTCTTCTCACCATTCTCCTTATCATCTTTCTTCTTCTCTTCTACCACGACATCTACTTTTCCATCTAAAGCACGACCTCCTACACTCTTCCTTGATGAATTCTGATAACCCTCAGGCAAGGACTTCTTGATCACTGCTAAAACTTTCTTCTCAGCATCAACCATAAGTTTCTCAGATTCATCCATCATCTCATAAGAAATCACCTTAACCCTTCCTTCAACACGACGTGTAGGGGCAACATATCCATCAATCATACAACACCACATTCTGAAATCTTCACTCTTCACAACCGATTCAAACTTCTCTTTCCAGTCAACATATTCTTTAACGTTTGTTAGCTTTGGCCAAATCTTAACAGTCTCACTGACCTTATCCATTTTGACCATCTTTAAACATGTTTTTCCGTAAGCGTACTGATAAAACCGTACAAATTTTTTCCGAAAACTGTTTTTACCAAATTATACCTTTAGAATCGTCTCGAAAAAACGAATCCAATGATATATAATGTCGAAAACCAAATTCGGAAATTTCTAGAGTTTTTTTTTTGTCCTAAAAATTAACCGAGTCCAACGGTGCAAACGGTTTCGGCAGATGAGCTACGGATCAAATTCTATTCACGAAAACGTTAATTCCTCTATGCGTATCTAGTTCCTCCACTCCACCTTTTAATTCCTCTAGCTAATTTTGCTGGCAAACCAAGTTAATTATGCTAGTTCACGCTAATTATGCTGGCAAACCAAGCTAAATATGCTGATAGAGTAATTATAATTATGTTGGTAGAGGAATTATAATTATGCTGGTTTTTAAATTTGCTGGAATAAATATGCTAGCTTTCACTGGTTAATTATGCAAACTTAATTTCGCTGGTTCACCGGTCAGTTAATTTCGCTACTATTACGACGACTTTAATTTCGCCGATCATCGTAATACTGTCGCTGAGGATAATTACACGGTTACCAAAGTCGCCTTTGGATTTAATTTCACCGGTCACCGAGTTGCTAGGATTTAATTTCACCGGTCACCGAGTTGCTAGGTCACAAATTCGCTGGCATGTCAGAGTATTTATCCGAATTCAGCAAATTTGCTAGAACCAAATCTTTCCAAAGTTTGAAAAGATTTTATTCTGATTTCCTAACAATTTCCTGCAGAATCAAAATAGCAAACTATTAGTAATTTTAAAGAAATAACGAAGAACTGTATGAAGAACAAGAAGAACACGAAGAACAAGTCTTCAAATCTTCAAGTTTTTTCTTCAAATCTTCAAGTTTTTCTTCAAAATCTTCAACTTTCCTGCAACCAAAACACTAAAAACAGCAAAATTAAATACGCAATAAGATCAAAATACATAAAAATTTCGAAAATTCCAAGAACAAAACTCAAAAAATTTGAAATTTTCCAAAACCCTAGTTTTTCAAATTTAAAATTTTCGAAAATTTCTTCAGGTTTCTGCAGCCACCAATTCTGAACCAAGCTTCTTCAAGAGCCTAATGCTCTGATACCAATTGTAGGTCCCCTTGTCGTATGGATCGTCACAAAATTGTATATTTAACCTAGAGTGCGGAATCCTCTAGATCAGATTTGTTACATAAACGAGTAGAAACACAGAAATTCCAATTAAACAGGTCTTCTATTGATTATCCAAACTAAACGTTTTACAATCAAATCAAGACCTCACAACCTCACAGCCACTATCTGTGATCTTGTCTAAGAACCCTAATTCGAAAAATGTCTCTCTCTCTAGACCTTCTCTCTCTAAAATTCTCTAACTACGAAAACCCTAATCACAAAACATGTTTATATACCACATGTCTGTGAACTGGGCTTCCTACTAGGCTAGGCCATTTTCCAAGCCCATACAACAATTAACTCACTAACCAATAAGCTAAGCCCAATACAAAATATCCAAAGACTAAATAATTAAACTATTAAGTTGTTGTCACAGAATATGCACCAACATCAGCAGCAACAGATTGAGAAGTCTTAAGATCATTCTTAAGTCCTTCATTCTCTTTCCTCAGATCATTAACCCGCTGCAACATACCGATGCCATGGAAAAAAACCCTCATAGAGTGACATGCTATACTGATCGTTGAAAAGATCATCCCTCAAAGCAGAGTTTATAAACCCATGGGAGGGAGGAACAACATGACTGAAAAAATCCCTGGCAGTTTCAGGGGTCCCTGCCACCAAAGACTGAGTAATTTTCCACTTAGGAACGTAGGTGTGGGGAAGGGCATCAGCAAACAGGGAAGCCAAGGGGGATCGATGAGCAAGACGCTCAAATTGAGAAGGTTTGCTGGTCCCGGTTGCATGGTGAGGAGAGATCTCAAAAGCCGGGGTAATACGAGCAGCATGTACCTCCGGAGTTTTGTCCCTAACACGAGAAGAAGAGGGGGCAGTAGCGATTTCGATAGGAGCATGAGAACTTCCCTGCCCAAAGCAAGAAGGAGATGAAACATTAAGAACGTATCAAAGCAAAGAAAAATTACAGTAAGAGATAAAAAATGAACTCACCAATAATGGTTCACTCACAAAGATGGAGGACCGCAGATGTTTAGACAAAGAGCCCTTAACCCCAATAGGGGGAAGTTCGGAAGCAGCTTTCGTCACAAGAGGGGCCTTTTGCCCTCTGGCGCTCCGGAGCCTTAGCCGGATGTCACAAGGGGTAGGGACTGGCTTGGGGCTAATAGCTTTCCTCTTACGAGCTAGACAGCTCTCCAGGTCTTCCTCATCATCATGACTAGAATGCTCAACTTGAAGAGGATCAGGGGAACTCTCTTCTCCATCAGAAGGAGTCCCCTCACCTTCTTCCACAGCAACAGAGCCCCCGACCTAAACAGACCCTTAAGTCACCTGCATCTCAACACCCCGGTTCAACCTCATCACAAACCACAAACTTCACATCTCGGGAATCCTCCAGAAGCAACCTCCACAGAGTCAACACTACACAAGGGAAATGCTAAAGAAGACTACACAAACCCTAACAAAAACAACAAGTCAGGGACACAAGAATACCTTTTTTGCCAAAAAAAAGGCCTTAGGACGAACCGAGTAAGAAGGGCTCAGACCTCCGATAGCCAGGATCCCCTCGGAAAAGGTAAAACCTCTCATCGGATTCTCATACATACGTTTCCACTGGATGATTTCATCAGCAGACAATGCGGGAATACTGTCTTCAATAGTGGCCTCGGCATCCTTTAGCGGTGGAGACTCTGGTATCATGGCAGCAGAAACAAAGATAAACCTGCTCTTCCATTCTTTAGGGTAAGTGGAAGTCGGCATAAAGGAATATCAGGGCTGAGACACACTATTCTTTCGTTTGGCGAAGGTGAACCAGTCCCATCAGAAATTAGTTTATAAAACATGCAAAACAGGGGAACCGACGGCTCACCGGAAACAGCCACACAAGATAACTCAAAATGTACCACCCTCATAAACCCTAGAGGGTGCAATTGGGAGAAATGAACCCTGAAATGACGCAGCAAAGCTATCTTAAAGGAAGAAAGGGGGTACCGAACTCCACAGGAAGAACACGCCAAGGTATAAAGAACAATCGGATCTGGTGTGCATTCGGCCGATTCGTCAGGGCCTGGTAATGTTGGTGAGAAACGCTTGGGTATCTTGTAAGTATCGACAAAGGACTCCATCTCCTTCGCTGTCAAAATAGAAAGAATCATTGAGCGACCGGAGCGACTCATGATTGGGGGAAGATGGTGATCGGAGGAATACAAAGAAAATAAAGAAAAGGGGGTTATGATGGAAGATTGAAGGAAGATTCAAGAGACCAAGGGGGTATTTAAAGAAAATGTGACAACTCGAAATTCCAAGATTCTATTTCGCATTTATTGCACGTTCTTGTATTATATAGTTGATTGATTTCACAATTAGTTGCTATGAAATTATATAAGTTTTGATTGTTTGATTGTGCATAGTTGGTTGTTATTTGTGGAATTAGTAAATATATGAACTTGGTGGTGAAACTAGGAAATGGTTATGAGATGGTGTGCTTGTGTAAAATATAAT
The DNA here is from genome assembly GCF_002127325.2 of Helianthus annuus. Taxonomy (NCBI): domain Eukaryota; kingdom Viridiplantae; phylum Streptophyta; class Magnoliopsida; order Asterales; family Asteraceae; genus Helianthus; species Helianthus annuus. Next base: position 49,930,742 of record NC_035444.2, read on the forward strand.
ACTTAGGGATGTAGATGGTAACTAGTGAAATCCTAGATACTTAACCCTAATCTCATTTCACTAATCACTTTCACAAAAACCAAAGCACGTACATTCATTTTCTCTAGCAATCATCATCACCAAATCATTGGCAAGACATCACAAGATTTATTTCTCTTCTTCCCTAGGATCAACACAAGGTCGTGTGTAACGGACTTAGATACTTAACAAACCATAGAAGCAATAACATACCGAGCAAACCAAGGTGAGTTCACACCCTTACTAAGGCATGGGATTCCCAGGGCACGGGAATTGGGATTGAAGGATTGAGATTGAATAGAACTGTACTTATACTGTTACTAGACTACCATACCACTGTCCTCGGTTGTGCAGGACACATACTTATACTTACTACTATCCTCGGTTGTGAAGGATACCTATACTTATTACTATCCTCGGTTGTGAAGGATACCTATACTTATTACTATCCTCGGTTGTGAAGGATACTTATACTCATTACTATCCTCGGATGGGAAGGATACTTATGCTTATTACTATCCTCGGTTGTGAAGGATACCTATGGTTTCGAGTAGTCTAGTGGTTATACAACGTGGGAAGCCCCCACCAATAGAACGTACTAACGGCCCAGTAGAGCCGCCTGCTACAAACGAACTTACTATTACGCATTTACTTTCTGTGAACTCGCTCAACTAGTTGTTTACCCTCTGTTACATGCCTTGCAGGACGTTAGGTATATGGAGCTTGCACACGGAGGAGCTGGTCGTTGTGGGGCTTGGATCGTGATCATCTTGTTAAACACTTTTGATATTTGATACTTGTTTACTATGGGATTTACAATAATACGCTTCCGCTAAACAACGATAACTTATTTATGTTTTGGAAACACCTTTCATATGGATTTGTTTTGGATTATATTGCAATTACTTTTATTTTATACAATGTTCTATATGATTGGTGGCTTGATCCTGGTCAGTCACGCTCCCAAGCGGTGATACTCCGCAGGTGGATTCTGGGGGTGTGACAGATTGGTATCAGAGCCATTGGTTATAGAGAACTTGGTTTTAATATGGGAAAACGTTTTATTAAAACCAGACTATAACCAGAACAGTGCTCTCAACGATCCACAACGACGCTTCGCTCCACGTGCAAGACTCGACATACTAGGTAATAAGGTTTATGTTTATTGCCTACATGCTAGAATTGCATGGAACATTGCTCGTAGTATGTTTACGTTACTTTGTTCACTACTTGTTATTGCTTAAGAACACCTATGTGCTTACACTCTTCTGTCATCGCACTATTTGCGAACCTTTCTCATTTATGTTGCCTTTGATGTGAAGATCAATGGCCGGACGAATCAACATGACTCAAGCCCAGCTAGAGGCTCTTGTTCAGGCTCAAGTCGCTGCGGCACTTGCAGCTGCTCAAGCAGGTCAACACGCGCAGCAGCCTGTCTGCACTTTCAAGAATTTCATGGATTGTCGCCCTAGCACGTTCAGTGGCACTGAAGGAGCGGTTGGACTCCTCCACTGGTTTGAAAAGCTCGAGTCTGTGTTCGAGATGTGCGAATGCCCTGAGGCTCGCAGGGTTAAGTTTGCCACTGGTACTTTGGAAGGGATCGCGTTGACTTGGTGGAACGCGCAGGTGCAGATCCTAGGGTTGGCAGCTGCTAACGCCACACCCTGGAACGATTTTAAGGAACTTATCAAAAGGGAATATTGCACACGAGAAGATATTCACAAGTTGGAGGACGAGCTGTATAATTTGAAAATGGTTGGGTCAGAGATCGAAGCCTACACTAAACGGTCGAATGAACTGGCTGTGCTATGCCCAACTATGGTGGACCCTCCATACAAGCGTATTGAGTTGTATCTCAAGGGTTTGGCACCAGAAATCCAGAGCCATGTAACATCGGCCAATCTTGACGACCTTCAGGCTATTCAGCGCCTCGCTCACCGCATCACAGATCAGGCAGTGGACCAGAACAGACTGCCAAAGCGTATCAGTGCTACTGCTACCACTACTGCTTCTACTACACTTGCTACTCCAAGTGAAAGTAAGAGAAAATGGGATGGGGATTCTAGCAAGGGGTCAGTTTCAGTACAGTCACAAGCTCAGCAACGAAAGACAGACAGTTACCAGAGTCCCAGTCAGCACTCCTCAGGCAGCCACCGACAGGGAGGGTATCGAGGAAACCTCCCAAAGTGTAACAACTGCAACAAACATCATAGTGGCCAGTGCAATAAGGGTCGTTGTCAGAGATGCCTCAAGATGGGTCATGAGGCCAAAGATTGTAGAAGCGCTCGACCTGCGAACCAGAATCAGCAGCAACCCCAAGCACAGCAGAATCAGCAGCAGGGTAACAAAGGGTGCTTTCAGTGCGGTTGAGAGGGTCACTTCAAAAGGCATTGCCCTCAGCTGAACAGAAACCAGAACAACAACAACCATAACAACAATCAGGGCAACGGGAACAACAACAACAACGGGGGAAATAACAACAACAATGGCAATGAAGCTCGTGGTCGTGCTTTTGTGTTGGGTCGAGGAGATGCAGTGAATGATCCTAATGTGGTTATGGGTAAGTTCCTACTCGACGATATTTATGTTACTGTCTTATTTGATTCGGGTGCTGATACAAGTTATATGTCCTTGAAAATGAGTAAATTGTTAAAACGTACACCAACACCCCTAAACACCAAACACGTCGTAGAACTAGCCAATGGTAAAAGTGTAGAAGCCGCTCATGTAGTCAAGGGTTGTAGTATTGTTCTAGCGGGTCAGACTTTTTCGATTGATCTTATACCCATAGTATTGGGTAGCTTCGACGTCGTCATCGGTATGGATTGGTTATCCCAACATCACGCGGAGATCTTATGCAAAGAAAAAGTTATTCGTATCCCTCGCTCTAGTCAAGAACATCTCGATGTTCAAGGCGACAAGAGTGGTGCTGTGGTTGGCATCATCTCTTACTTGAAGGCGCAGAAATGTTTACGTAAAGGACACACAGCCATTTTGGCTCTTGTTACTGATGCATCAGCAAAGGAAAAGAAGCTGGAGGATATTCCAGTTGTACGTGACTTCCCTCAGGTGTTTCCTGAAGATTTACCCGGTTTACCGCCTTATCGTCAAGTCGAGTTTCAGATTGAGTTGGCTCCTGGAGCAGCACCTATAGCTCGTGCACCGTATCGTTTAGCTCCAACCGAACTGGAAGAACTGTCGAAGCAACTGCAAGAGCTCTTGGAAAAGGGCTTTATTCGTCCAAGCTCTTCGCCTTGGGGAGCTCCAGTGTTATTTGTGAAGAAGAAAGACGGTACGTTCAGAATGTGCATCGACTACCGTGAACTCAACAAGGTGAAGGTGAAGAACCGTTATCCTCTTCCACGCATAGATGACCTATTCGACCAGTTGCAAGGGTCGTGTTATTACTCTAAGATAGACTTGAGGTCAGGTTATCATCAGCTGAGAGTCCGGGATGAGGACGTCTCCAAAACCGCTTTCAGAACTCGTTACGGTCACTACGAGTTTCTTGTCATGCCATTCGGGCTTACGAACGCGCCTGCAGTCTTCATGGATCTTATGAACAGGGTGTGCAAACCTTATCTTGACAAGTTCGTTATTGTCTTCATCGACGACATTCTAATCTACTCCAAGAGTCAGGAGGAACACGAGCAGCACTTACGTCTTATCTTGGAACTTCTTCGAAAGGAGCAACTGTACGCAAAGTTTTCAAAATGCGACTTCTGGCTTCATGAAGTCCACTTCTTAGGCCATGTGGTGAATAGGGATGGGATTCATGTCGATCCATTCAAGGTAGATTCGATCAGGAATTGGCCAGCACCGCGAACACCAACAGAAATACGCCAATTCTTGGGTTTGGCGGGTTACTACAGGCGATTTATCAAAGACTTCTCGAAGATCGCGCAGCCGCTTACTATGCTAACACAGAAAGGTGTCGTTTACAGATGGGGTAATACGCAGGAGACCGCTTTTCAGTACTTAAAGGATAGGCTTTGCAGCGCACCTATTCTTTCACTGCCCGAGGGCACGGATGACTTCGTGGTTTATTGTGACGCATCGATACAGGGGCTTGGTTGTGTATTGATGCAGCGGGATAAGGTTATTGCCTACGCGTCGCGGCAACTCAAGGTTCATGAACGGAACTACACGACGCACGATTTAGAGCTGGGAGCTGTCATTTTCGCGCTTAAGATATGGCGACACTACCTGTACGGTACCAGGTGCACGATTTACACCGATCACAGGAGTCTCGAGCATATTCTTAAGCAAAAGGATTTGAACATGCGTCAACGAAGATGGGTTGAACTACTGAATGATTACGAATGCGCCATCAAGTATCATCCAGGAAAAGCCAATGTTGTGGCTGACGCTCTCAGCAGGAAAGACACTTTACCTAGACGCGTACGAGCCTTGCAGCTCACTATTCAGTCCAGTCTTCCCGCACAGATACGAACTGCTCAGATGGAAGCATTAAAGCCCGAAAACGTCAAGGCTGAAGCCTTACGCGGTTCAAGGCAACGAATGGAACAAAAGGAAGACGGCGCCTACTATGTAACGGGGCGTATTTGGGTCCCACTCTATGGCGGTTTACGCGAACTTGTGATGGATGAAGCGCACAAGTCTCGCTACTCGGTACACCCAGGGTCGGATAAAATGTACCACGACATCAAAACAACATACTGGTGGCCAAGTATGAAAGCCCACATCGCCACCTATGTTGGCAAGTGCTTGACCTGTGCAAGAGTCAAGGTTGAATATCAGAAACCCGCAGGTCTACTGCAACAACCTAAGATACCGCAATGGAAATGGGAAGAAATTTCCATGGATTTTGTTACAGGCTTACCTAGATCCCAGCGTGGGAATGATACTATCTGGGTGATCGTAGATCGACTCACAAAGTCTGCTCATTTCCTGGCTATTAAGGAAACAGATAAGTTCTCTACCTTAGCAGACGTCTATTTGAAAGAAGTTGTTTCGAGGCACGGAGTGCCAACCTCTATCATTTCGGATCGGGATGCACGATTCACGTCAGAACTATGGCAAGCGATGCACAAAGCGTTTGGCTCTCGTTTAGACATGAGCACAGCATATCACCCTCAGACGGATGGGCAGTCTGAGCGCACGATTCAAACTTTAGAAGACATGCTTCGAGCGTGTGTTATCGATTTCGGTAACGGCTGGGAAAAGCACCTCCCTTTAGTGGAGTTTTCATACAATAACAGTTACCACACCAGCATTCAAGCCGCTCCATTCGAGGCATTCTACGGACGTAAATGCCGGTCACCTCTCTGTTGGGCAGAGGTGGGGGATAGTCAGATTACGGGTCCAGAGATTGTAGTGGACGCCACAGAAAAGATTGCACAGATACGACAACGTATGGCGGCAGCACGCGACCGTCAGAAAGCCTACGCGGATAAGCGTAAGAGGCCATTGGAGTTTCAGGTCAGGGACCGGGTTTTACTAAAAGTCTCACCCTGGAAGGGTGTGGTTCGTTTTGGCAAACGGGGCAAATTAAATCCGCGGTATGTCGGACCGTTCGAGATCATTGAGAAAATCGGCAAAGTGGCCTACAAACTGAACCTACCAGCTGAACTCGGTGCAGTTCACAATGTATTTCACGTGTCAAATCTGAAGAAGTGCCTGTCAGATGAGACCCTCATAGTTCCTTTTAAGGAACTCACTATCGACGAGCGGTTGCAGTTCGTCGAGGAACCAGTTGAAATCACGGACCGGGATGTTAAGGTCCTCAAACACAAGAGAATTCCTCTTGTTCGAGTTCGTTGGAACTCCCAACGTGGCCCAGAGTACACCTGGGAACGCGAAGATCAAATGAAAGAAAAGTACCCCCAGTTATTCGAAACCAATGCATCCACTACTGAGGCTGAAGCTACTACTACTGAATTTCGGGACGAAATTCCAAATCAACGGGGGGATGATGTGACACCCCAGGAAAACCAGTGAACACTACGACTTACCTAGCTTCCTCAGTGAGTGCGTACCAAATTTCGGGACGAAATTTCTTTTAAGTTGGGGATAATGTGACAACTCGAAATTCCAAGATTCTATTTCGCATTTATTGCACGTTCTTGTATTATATAGTTGATTGATTTCACAATTAGTTGCTATGAAATTATATAAGTTTTGATTGTTTGATTGTGCATAGTTGGTTGTTATTTGTGGAATTAGTAAATATATGAACTTGGTGGTGAAACTAGGAAATGGTTATGAGATGGTGTGTTTGTGTAAAATATAATACTTAGGGATGTAGATGGTAACTAGTGAAATCCTAGATACTTAACCCTAATCTCATTTCACTAATCACTTTCACAAAAACCAAAGCACGTACATTCATTTTCTCTAGCAATCATCATCACCAAATCATTGGCAAGACATCACAAGATTTATTTCTCTTCTTCCCTAGGATCAACACAAGGTCGTGTGTAACGGACTTAGATACTTAACAAACCATAGAAGCAATAACATACCGAGCAAACCAAGGTGAGTTCACACCCTTACTAAGGCATGGGATTCCCAGGGCACGGGAATTGGGATTGAAGGATTGAGATTGAATAGAACTGTACTTATACTGTTACTAGACTACCATACCACTGTCCTCGGTTGTGCAGGACACATACTTATACTTACTACTATCCTCGGTTGTGAAGGATACCTATACTTATTACTATCCTCGGTTGTGAAGGATACCTATACTTATTACTATCCTCGGTTGTGAAGGATACTTATACTCATTACTATCCTCGGATGGGAAGGATACTTATGCTTATTACTATCCTCGGTTGTGAAGGATACCTATGGTTTCGAGTAGTCTAGTGGTTATACAACGTGGGAAGCCCCCACCAATAGAACGTACTAACGGCCCAGTAGAGCCGCCTGCTACAAACGAACTTACTATTACGCATTTACTTTCTGTGAACTCGCTCAACTAGTTGTTGACCCTCTGTTACATGCCTTGCAGGACGTTAGGTATATGGAGCTTGCACACGGAGGAGCTGGTCGTTGTGGGGCTTGGATCGTGATCATCTTGTTAAACACTTTTGATATTTGATACTTGATTACTATGGGATTTACAATAATACGCTTCCGCTAAACAACGATAACTTATTTATGTTTTGGAAACACCTTTCATATGGATTTGTTTTGGATTATATTGCAATTACTTTTACTTTATACAATGTTCTATATGATTGGTGGCTTGATCCTGGTCAGTCACGCTCCCAAGCGGTGATACTCCGCAGGTGGATTCTGGGGGTGTGACAGAAAATAACTAACCAGTATGGAGCAAACCATCACATCACCTTCATTTCAAATTAAAACCACCCAGCACGTGCTCCAACGAGATTAAACCCCAGCCGTTGATTACCGACGATTAATGAAACCCGAGAAAGAAAAAAGGAGACATGTAATGATTAGCCGAGGGTGGGCCCGCATTCTTAGCCCAAACAGATCATCCCTATTGATAATTATGACTCAGCCCTGGATTACGAAATTTGAGTCTCGTAACCAGGGACTAAAGATGACTTCACACGGGCCAATGGATTAATCCATTTATCCGTCTTTGGGCTGTTGCCATATAGGCCCAGCAGATAAGGCCCAAGAAATAGTTTTGCTTGCCCACTAAGGTTTCCTTTATACAAAAATGAGCGGGAAACGAGGATTCAGAGAACACAGGCAACATTTAATGCCTGATATGAAGAGGATCTCGGCTGGCATCGTACTTCTCAAGCCGGAAACATTAAATGTGGTCACAATCCTACCGTTGGGGGTCAGACACGTGTCTGAGCCCCCCGAAGGCCCTCAGAACCCGTTGGATAATCTCATTAAAATATCCCACATGGGAGATAAGGTTTCCGGATTATACAGGGCAGAAAGGAGATGATCAAGGGGCAGACTCGAGGTATCACACTAATTACTCTCTCATTTATTCCGACCAATATTCCCCACATTCAATACACACACACTAAATAGAGTCACACCATAGAGAAATATTCCGGGAATAAGCTTCTCATATATCTTCAGCAAGCTTACTTATCCTCGTGCCGGAGCTTGGTCACTGATCCCCTTCCCGGGGCCCTCTGTGACGAGGCTAACGGTTTTTTCTTTTGTAGCAACGAAGACCAGGACATTCCAATGTCAGCGAAGATCCTTTGAACGTTATCAGGGATTTGGGTATTCGATAGGTGACATGTGAGATTTCGTGTTATTAGGTGATTGTGGAATTGATTAACTTTAGCCGCATGCCACCTAAGTCGCACACTAGAACCATTAGAGCCAGGCCACAGCTTTGATCTTGTTGCTTGTTATCGATCCAATCTGATCCCACCCTCCCTTAACAGCCCACACTTATTTATGTGGGACGCATATAAACACAGTGGGTGTTTTTGTGCGTACCTCACAATAATTGGAAGCAAGAAACCCTAGCACTCCCCTCTTGAAGTAACGACAACCTTTCTAGTCGATGTTCTCCTACCTTCGAAACGTCATCTTCCGCATCCTTGTATTCGGTCAGTATGTTAACTTGCTGGTTATAATTTCTTGGTTTATTTAATTATTTGTGTAATGTCCATGATCATTGATGTTAGAAGCACGTGTCGTTGTGATATGCATGCGAGATAGGAATCTGGATCTGAATGTTGTTCATAAACGGATAGGGTAATGATTTACTGATTTTGTTAATGCATAATGATTATGTATGGCTGGTTACGTGGTTTCGTGATAGGCGATTACATGAAGAATTGTGTGTTAGGTATTGTCTTATGTTTAATTGCAAATTGAGCTGGTATTATATTGGCAAACATGAAAATGGATTATATGAATATGTCAGCCTCTAGAATTGGTTAAAAGATAAATTAGGGTTCTTATCAATTAAATAAATGGCTGCCAATATTTTTCTACGTGCACATAAGAACTGATCTTGTGACTTGACCTGAATATTAAACTAGGAGTGCATGACTTATGAACGATTACCTCACTTGATCCGTCTGATTGATTGGCTGCCAATATTTAAATCGCATTGATGTGATTAGGTGGGTTATTGCTAGAAAACTGATTAGATGAGATGAACAACAATAATTTGCTTGAAAGTATGTTAAGGAATCATGAATACATTCGTGGAAATAGAAGCAAATGAGATATAATCTGCTAGTGCTTTTGATGTTTATTTGATGTGATCGAAACTAAGGTTTAAGTGTTGGGGAATGGGATTCACGGATGGGTACAATGTTCAAACTTGGTCTATGTTATTAATGGGTGAACTAGGGCTATAAATGATGGGGGTTTGTCGTGATGATCATGTTATTTGTTTTGTTGAAATGATAATTATGTGCTAACTGTTGTTAATAAGTAGATGACAATTAGAGTTCTGTAATTATATCATGTTTAGTACTCATAATGGAAATAGAATGATTGGGTGATTGTGGTAAAACATGATTGTGAAACTCTAAGAAAATAAACGTGGTTGTGAATTCAGTTGCATATCAGTAACGTTTCTGTGTAAACTGTTTAATGTGCCTATATGTTTACTGTCATGTGGCATTCACACGAACAATAGTTCTTCGTGGGAATGCACAAGGACGAAGGACCTCATGATGAAGAACCCTGATTGCTCGTAGAAGACTAGTCAATGAAGAACTAGGTTCTCCGTGGACGGTGGTTTTCGTGGGGATCTTTCGTAGGCCGCAGGTTCTTCGTGGACCTGCAGTACACTTACTGTTAAGATTTTAAAAGTACTAATATGTGTGTCAAATGTCATGTTACATGCTTAGATTGCAACGTTATAGTATACGTATATTGTTATGTGTTTTACTGGCATATGGAACCCATACAATTGCTATGTGACTTTATGATAAACATTGTGGATCAATGGGGTGCATGATTAACGGTTACGACTCGTATAGGGATATGTGATTCACTTGTATGCTACTTGTGCAACGTGTACGTTAGATTAGTGATATGTGTGAGCACTATACTGATTTTCTTTGGTAACCACGGTAGGGTTTGGTTGGCCAACCTGGAACGGGTAAAATAAAGTAACATACCGAGCAATCTAAGGTGAGTTCACTACTCTTGGGCATGCGTCCCAGTGGTTGGGACAGTCAGTGGGTATCCCAGGGAGGGAGAAGTCTTTTGGGTAAAACTGGGATGTTGGATAATAATCTCACCCTATCATTCTTAAGTCCCATCTTTTGTGTTACCGGGGAGGTAACAGGTATTAGTTGGTAGCGCTACTTAGGTTTGGCACCCTCACCCCGTACCGGAGAGGACGGGTGTGAACTAATGACCTAGTCATGCCTAGTGTTTTGATAGGAGCACTAGGGAACGGGCAAAACATACATCAGGAACCATCTTGTTCAGTATCGAGATATTATCAACATTACTCTCGGATTTATTTCAATGAACTGAACTAAACATTTGTTAACTAACGTTTTCGTAAAAATATGAACTCACCAGCGTTGTCTGATACACGTGTGTGCATGCTCGCAGGTTATTGATCCTTGTGTATGTGGAACTTGCTGTCTGGGATGCTGGAGTGGTCATGGGTCGAGATACATAGAATCGCGAGACGGGTTAATGGTTACAATACATATGGTTTATGAAACACATAACTAATGATTTATGCTTCCGCTGAATACGATGGTTTGTAATTATTGTTTTGTAACACTTTATATTAATGAATGAAAGTTTTATTTAGAAATTTGTATGGGTTCAATGTAAGTAGTGGCTCATTGTTAGTATGTCACACGCCTAACAGGGACTTTCCCTAGGTGGTATTTTGGGGGTGTTACACTTTATACCGATGACGTGTCGGTAGTATAATGTTTCTATGCCCTAGATACACCATTACCTTACCTTCTCATTAATTCATTACACCCAGCCAAACCCACTCCGCATTCTCTCCTACCGCCCTTGCCAACCGCCACCATTCCCCCAACATGTTCCCCCACCATTGTGAGCTCCAGCGCCACCATGAGATACCAAAGCCACCACCGTCGTGACCGCCTTCCCACCACCGTAAAGTACGATTTTTAAAACTTATATAATGTCGATTTATCCTCGAATTTCTATATTGAATTAAAACTATAGGTTTAATCAACTTTATTTATGAAGAAAAGATTTTATAAAACTTGTCAGGAGGACATCTCGCGTCTATAATCAAGTATTTAAAGAAATTTGAAGATATTCTATATATGTATGTATATGAAAATGTATATAGATTTGTATCTATGTATGTGTGTATATGTATTTTATAAGTTTGTATCTATATGTATGTTTATGTTTGTATGTATGTACAAATTTACATGTATGTAGGCAACCTGAACCAAAACCAGAGCCTTTCATTTGGGCTAGAAAATCATTCCATTTGCTAATCTATAGATTGAAATGTTAAAATGGTCTCTAAGTATAGGTCATTTTTGTCACTTCAATCCAAAAATGAAACTTTTTGTATTTGGTTCCCTAAGGTTTGATTTTTGTTGCCATTTCCATCGAAATGGCAAACAGGATTAGAAATTTCTATTAACCTTTCCTTTTTAATGTTTTCCTCATTTAAATGAAGGGTACATTAGTTATTTTAACTCAAATTTTATTTTAACTAAAAAACCTAAAAAACAAAGTAAATCCCCCCTCCCATTACCTCAGCACGAGCTCATTTGAACTCAGGCCCATGGGTTTTATTTTGGAGTCGAGCTCGATCTCAAAATCGTAGGTTTGAGCCGAGTTGAGCTGAGCTCGAGCTCAACATTCATAAAAGCATTACGAGCCGAGCTCGAGCCTATTTGGGCTCGGCTCGACTCATTTACACCCATGCTTGTAACACACAAACATATAGTGAATCCATAATAAATACTTGTGTATATATGGTTATAGAGTAAGTTATTTGTTTGAGATAAATATATAGTACAAATATGATTTTGTTAATATGATAAAAATATTAATTGAATAAAAGAGATGGTGAAAGTGACAAAAGCAAGGACGTGTGAATTGAATGAGTTAAGTTTTTTCAATGATAAAACATATAACAAATCTTTTAGAAAAGGAATGTTTTTTTTTTTATTTAGGAACATGTGATGGTGCAACACGTCATGGCACCTGCTACAAGAAGTGTTAAACTTGAAAAACATACATCACTTTTGCTAGGTATCCTATGTTTTTGCAAATTAGTCTCACATTTGTAAGCCTAAAAGTATATTAACATGATAAATGAAGTAAAATCACTTTTTTAGTTAACATGTTTAATTTGTAATATAATAATATTTTGTTTGTTTTTTGAAAACTAAGAATTTGAAACTAGGTATCAATTTCCTAATTTGTACTTTTGGGAGATGATGATATTTAACCGAAAATCTAGCCACCTAAGTTTGTTAGCAATTTTGATTATGGTAGGAGTGGTATATCCTATATGTATAGTTTTTGAGACTTTCAAGATTCTTAATGTAATAAACGTGCCTAAATTTTTACATATTGTATTTTAACTAGAATTAGCGCTCGCGCTTCGAGGCAGGGTTGTTGGAGGTTGCTGGCGAGGATATACTTGTTTCATGATATATCGATGAGTTATGAACACGGTTAATTGAACATGTCCACAGTTAAAAGTTAGCTTTAACTATAATAAGATAAATAAAAAAAGATTATATTTGTTACCTAGTATATTAAAGGGTTAATATAGACCATGTAAGTTTTAATCTAAACCACGGTAAAAATAAACAAGTAACATGATTAAGTAAATATATCTAGAGTTTGAAGTTAATTTTAATTATAGTAAGTTAAATTAATAATAAGTAAAATAAAACATATAAAAGAACAAATATTTGTTAAAAAATGAAAAAAAAAACTAACTTTATTAAACTTTAAGGGTCGTATGATAATTCTATTAAAGTTTGGGGGTCAAAACGTAAATTATTTATTGAAAAAAAAGAATTTTTATTAAACTTTCCTGTGACAAAGGTATATGTAAATCGTTTATAAAAAACTATTAGAGTTCAGGGTCGGGGTCATATGATAAATCTATTAAATTTTAGGGTTAGAAACGTAAATTAATTATAAACCAATATATTATAATATTATAATTTTTAATTATTAAGAGTAAAGTTCCCGTATAAATAACTTTAACGTTGTTGGGATTGAACCCTGCCAAAGGAACCGATAATAAAAGCCAAAACTGGATCAGAGCAGTGGATCCATAATAAGCAGATGTTTTGATTGCAGGTCTCTCCCCTTGAAAGTGGTTTCAACATCTGCTGACCTTCTATCTACTGAAGTAATGAACACGGTTAATTGAACATGTCCACAGTTAAAAGTTAGCTTTAACTATAATAAGATAAATAAAAAAAGATTATATTTGTTACCTAGTATATTAAAGGGTTAATATAGACCATGTAAGTTTTAATCTAAACCACGGTAAAAATAAACAAGTAACATGATTAAGTAAATATATCTAGAGTTTGAAGTTAATTTTAATTATAGTAAGTTAAATTAATAATAAGTAAAATAAAACATATAAAAGAACAAATATTTGTTAAAAAATGAAAAAAAAAAACTAACTTTATTAAACTTTAAGGGTCGTATGATAATTCTATTAAAGTTTGGGGGTCAAAACGTAAATTATTTATTGAAAAAAAAAGAATTTTTATTAAACTTTCCTGTGACATAGGTATATGTAAATCGTTTATAAAAAACTATTAGAGTTCAGGGTCGGGGTCATATGATAAATCTATTAAATTTTAGGGTTAGAAACGTAAATTAATTATAAACCAATATATTATAATATTATAATTTTTAATTATTAAGAGTAAAGTTCCCGTATAAATAACTTTAACGTTGTTGGGATTGAACCCTGCCAAAGGAACCGATAATAAAAGCCAAAACTGGATCAGAGCAGTGGATCCATAATAAGCAGATGTTTTGATTGCAGGTCTCTCCCCTTGAAAGTGGTTTCAACATCTGCTGACCTTCTATCTACTGATCATACAAACCACCTACAACTGCTAAGCAAAGTCAAGGACTGTTGACGAATTAAAGCTCTGCTGCTCAATCTACTGCCTTGGTTCAAGCACTGCTGATCATGACAAGTACTGCTGGGTTCACAGTAGTGGAAGGATGCAACAGTTGTTTTATTTGTTTATGTAATACAATCTAATATCAGTAGTTAGCTTAAGCAATGTTTGTATAGGTCAGTTGTTAGAGTTTGTTAGGAGGTTAGATGTCACTTTCATGGTGACGTCAGCTTAGATGCTCAGTGGTTTATTGCGTACCTATAAATAGAACAGAGCTCTGCTCTGTTCTGTTAAGCTCTTCACCATCTTCTTCCTGTACGAACAAATTCTGAGCTCGGGCTGAGGGGGAGTTTGCGAATCATACATGCATTGTAATCAAAGTTTGAAATAAATTTAATCATTTGATTCTGTGTTGAAAATGTATGATTGAAAGCATTTCTTCTGTTTGATTGTGAAAAGTTTGCTTCCATTTAATTTCCGCTGCACTACTCTTTCATTGTTCATCTAAATTCAAACACAAATCACAATCAATCATAATCAATCCAAACTCAGTTCCTAAAAATTGGTATTAGAGCTTGGACAGTCAAATTTGATTTAACAATCATTTTGACGTAAATAGTTCAGCTCGCAATCGTTGATACTAATCGTTTGTTCGTTTCGTTGAAAAACAGAGCAAGGTTTAATCACCATTAAAGTTGATTAATCAGTGCCTGTAAAACAACCAGGATGACGTCACAATCACAAGATGATAAGAATAACATTGGCTCTCTTTTCAAAGCAACCATGCTTAAACGTAATGAGTACAACATCTGGGAGAGAAGGATGAGTCACATCCTTGCTCAACAGAACACTGGATGTTGGAGGTCTGTTGTTTTTGGTCCTCATGTTCCTATGGTGCCAAGTGCTGAGGATACAAAGAAGTTCATTCCTAAACCAACTGAAAACTATACTGAAACTGATTTTCAAAAGTTCGAACTCGATGCCAAAGCATTTAGCATCATAGCCTCTGCATTGCCCAATGAAATCTATGCTGGGCTGTTACACTGTAACAGTGCCAAAGAATTATGGGATGCATTGAAGGAACAATTTGGGGGGACGGAAGAGGTTATCGAAAACAACAGGGAAATTCTGAATCAGCAATATGAAACATTTTGTCTCATCAGTGAACTAAGGCTTGTTAAGGTTACATTTCCAAATACAACCCAAAATAGCAGGTTCCTTAGATCACTGCCAGAAAAATGGGACACAATTGCTATTGTCGCCAGAAATTCAGCTGAGTTCAAAGATCTGACCCTGACACAACTCCATGGTAGACTCCTGACCGATGAAAGGGAGTTAAACCAGAAAAGGAAGTTGCAAGAGTCTGGTAAAGTTGCTGATGACTATTCATTTGGCAGCACATCTCGGTTACTGGTAGTAGTAGTAAGGATCAAAGTTATGATCATTTTATTGACATAACCACTGGAGGAAATTTTAACAACTCTGATTCTCACTCTACAAATTATGCTTTCACTGCAAACCATGAAAACCAAATGTCAGATAACTTGTGCTTTGAACTCAATGATTTGCAACATTTTGATCCTACTGACTTAGAAGAGATGGACATTTTGCATCAACTAGCTTTGCTTAGTGTTAGAACAAGCAAATTCTACAAAAGAACAGGGAGAAAATTCCCAGGGCTTCATGGGAATTTAAGGGTAGGGTTGGATAAATCAAAATTCAAGTGTTACAAGTGTAATAGGCTAGGTCATTTTGCTAGAGAATGTAGGAGTCAAACCACTGGTCCAATAATCACTCATCCTAGCTTAAACCCTAGACCACAATAATAAAACACTATGCACTATACCCAATATACCCCTGCAGTACATGTAAACAATGCTCACTATGCTGCAACCCCTGTGCCTGTGCATTATGTTCAAACCACTGTTCCACAAATTCAGTATGTACAAGCCCCTGTCCCTCAGTGTTGGATCTGAGTTTCTTTTTTATTGCAATTTTGTTTGTAAAATAAGATGGAGATGAATGAGTGTGCAGCGGAAAATAAGATGAACACAAACTTTGTATACAATCAAATGAGAGTAATACTTTAATCAAACATCTTTACACAAAGAACCGAATGATTGAATTTATTTCAATTACGATTACAATGATGATGTAAGAATACAAACTCCCCTCAGCCGAGCTCAGTAGTTTGTTCGTGCAAAGAAGACGAATGATGTAAAGAGCTAATAGAACAGTACAAAGTACTGTACTATTTATAAGCACTTGCAAACTACTGAGCATCTTAGCTGACATCACCATGAAAGTGACATCTAACCTCCTAACAAACTCTAACCTCTGATCTATACAGACACTGCTTATTAAACTACTACTAATACATTCTATTACAAACAGACTTAGAACAACTGCTGCAACCTTCTACTGCTGTGAACCCAGCAGCACTTGTCCGGATCAGCAGTGCTTGACTCAAGGCAGTAGATTGAATCAGCAGGACTTGAGTCTTCATCAGATCTTTGACTGAGCAGCAGTTATTGGGCAGCAGTTAGTAAGATCAGCATATAGGAGGTCATCAGATATTGCAATCACTTTCAAGGGGAGAGTTTTTGTACATTAACATCTGCTTATTCTGGATCCACTGCTCTGATCCAGTTTTGGCTTTATATTATCTGTTCCTCTGATAGGGTTCAATCCCAACAATCTCCCCCTGGAACAGATAATGCCAAAACACTTCATTATTTGTGGATGTATTATTGCCTCATCAACAGTTCCCTTATTGGACATTTAAATTGTAATTCAAAGTTAAGGGCATCTGTATCTTCATCATCCCTGCTAAGTGGAAGATCAAGGAGATCTTGCAAATCTTCAAGAATCAGGCCAAGAGCTTCTTCCCTTGATATCATCTTCACTTCTCCACCAGACCTGAGCAAAGTCAATACGCGGGTCTGTTTCTCAGTTGCCTACTTTTATATTTTTGAGCCTGGTGGGTTTCTTGGGAGATGCTTATTTGCAGAAGTATTTGGAGAGGCTGGCCGGTTCATCACTGGCTGAGCAGTGGGAGCAGAATTGTCTTGTTCAAGTTCTTCTTTTAACCTTCTTAACACTCATTCTCTTAAGACCATTTTGCCTGAAAGAATATCTTGAACTGACTCAGCTCCTAGCTGGCTTTGTCTCCTCCTTTTGTAGGAAGAAGTACCAGCTGGAGCAGTGGCTTTCCTGATATGCAGCTTTGTTGGTCTTTTTGAAACCGCTGCTTCAGGGTAGTCAGGTTTTTGAGGGATTTTGGGATCTTTCTTCCTTAATTCCTCCAACCTTTTGTAGGTTGTCCTGACCAAATCTTCCTTCCATCTAGCAACTTGTCTTTTGGTTCCGAATTCAGCAACAACCAATTCTTCTTTCATTCTTTTTATTTCCAACTGCTTATCAGGAACATTTCTTTTGAATTTTGCCCAATCAGGAGGAGTGTGAGTGACTTTCCCTTTTATCATGTCTTGAATTCTGGCTGATTTAGCTTCAAGCTCAGGAACAGTCCATTCTCTGTACATGTGTCTCTCTCCTTTGTATCTTTTGTAGAACATGATGCTTTCAATGTAGTCTTTCTTTAGAGTTTCAGCTGCTCTTTCAGAAATCTGTTGACTCACATTCTTTGCAAAACGTTCCAGGGAATTGACTTGTGTAAGCAGATATTGATAGTATCTTGAAACTTCTTTGTCAGATTTCCCTTGTGAATTTCTTTGTGAGATATCCTCTGCTTGTTTGGCCTTTATCTTCAAATATTCATCAATGTTTTTGGGCCATGGATATCCTTTGATTGAGGGCAAGCTCCTTTTTGCAGGGTCATCCTCAGTATAGAAGGATTTTATCTCTTCTCTAATAGCTTCAAGTTCAAGAGGGAATTGAACACCTGTAGGAGGTAAAGGTTTGTGCATTGGAACAGAAGAAAGTGGAGCTGGTTTTGGTATATTAACAAGTGCTAGAGGTTTTGAAGATGCTTGGGATGGAAAGGTGGTTGTAGTGGCAGTGGATTGTGATAGACTAACAGTTTTTGAAACAACTGGTGTTCCAACCACTGTTGTCTTTACAGCAGATGTTTTAACACCTGCTGTCTTCTATCTTTTGACAGGAGGTGATTGTGATTTTGGTGGTGATGATGGTAAAGCAGTAGATGAAGTGTGTGTTGAAGTGGTGTGTGTTGAAGTGGGAGCAGATGTTGAAACTACTGAAGTACCAACAGCAGTTGATACAACAGAAGTTACAACACCTGTTTTGGGAGGTGGTTTTTTAGTAGACTTTGAACGTCTGACCAGAATGGATTTGGGTAGCCTTACTTTTCTAGTAGGCTTCTTCTTTTCATCAATGAGATTTTCATCATCTCTTGACCCTGAAGTACCCTGATCCGGGTAATCCACCTTGGCTTTCTTCTTGGCCTCTCTATCCCTTTTTACACTAGCAAGTGCTTCTGCAAGTGCATTGGTAGTCACATCAATTTTCTTACTACCATCTGGCAAAGGGATTTGCTTTGTCATATTTGAATTTTCTGGTGCAAGATATAGACCATCAGTTATTCCCTTTCTTCTCCACTCCTGAATTTTCTCCCCCTTTTTGGCATTATCTTCGGGGAGTTGATCAATGAAGAATACTGGTGGAGGAGAAGTGCCAGTGGTGTGCAGGATCTGAGTTTTGAGAGCCTTTAGATCAGCCTGAATGTCTTTGAACCTGGACTCCATAGCATTTCTCAGCTGTTGAACATGTTTTTCATGTTGCTGATCTGCCAGTTGTGCTTGATGATGGAGATAAGGTTGAAAGAGATTCCAGAGCTTATTTGTAGCAGGTGCTTGTTGTAGAGTAGGTGCTTGAGGTGGAACAGCAGTTGATTGTACCTTTTGTACTTGTAACAACTGTTGGAGCATATTTTTCAGCTCTGCAACAGAGCTATCAAGTTTTTCAACATGATCCGTCAATTTCTGGTACTTTAAATCATCACCCAACTTAATGGGATCATCTGATTTCCCACTAGCAGTGGTTTTATCAGTGGCAGATGTAGGGAATTTATTCCAAACACTAACCACTGATGCCCCTTTTTCTTGGTACTGGGGTCTTCTTCCTTCAACACTTGACAACCTTTTGATGATGCCAGTTGGATATATAAATCCACTGGTGATTGGCAGAGGTGCTATGTAAGGAATTGCCTCCAAGGAAGTCTTATTAATGAAACCACTGCCCAACTGTAAACCTGTAGGTTCAACAGTTGTAGTGGCTGCTTCACTTGGATTACCACAAAGAGTTACTTATAACTCGATGCGTGTAACCTCCTCAGGCTCTGTTGGTGGGTTAGCAATGGATGATACAGCAGGCTCAGTCATTTGTTGGGGTATATTCTCATTGACAGGTGATTGAGAAGGACTGGATAGTGCCTGGTTCAAGTCAATTGCATCCAACAGTAGTTGTGTTTTTGGTGGAATTGAGGATGTGATGGTGGGTTTAGAAGGCGGAGTTGCTCCGGGCATTGAGCTGTGGATGATGGAGACAAGTGTATCCAGAGCATCATGATGTGGTGGCCCTTTGTGTACAACCTGTCCTTTTTGTGAAGAAGCAGGAGGAGTTATGGTTATGGGTTGAGATATTTGTACCAACTGCTGTGAGGAAGAAGCAACAATGGTTTCTAGTGACATTTGTGTTGTCACAGGCATTAACTCTGGTATCTCATCTGCCAGAGTTGCCTTTTGGATTGGTTTGGTGGGTTTTTGATTTTTCTTTTTGGATGGCCTTTTTGGTTTGGTAGGTGTGGGTTTCAAAACAGTTGTTCTGCTGCTTTGATCACCTAGAGCAGTAGGCTCAGCAGCAGATGCCTGAGGAGCAGTGGTAGTTGCTAAAGTCTGCTCAGGCACCTCTGCTTGTGTTTTGCAAGGTGTCAACATTCTTGAAAATGTTTCAGCAGTTAAGCTATTTATTTGAGAAGATTCACCTTGGTTTATTACCGCAATATCATCCTTACTGAACTTTTTCTCAAAATAATAACTTAAAAATCTTGGGAACAGTAGGAATGATTTTGTTTCAACATTCTTAACCAAATCATTAAAAATTGCCTTGGAGTAGTTGAGGTTTTCTTCCTGTAAAATAGCCTACCCCAAGTTTTGAATTTTCAATGGTATTTCATTAAAGGAAGTGGTTTTGTTTGAAACACACATGAGAAGGGTATGAAATAAAAACCTGGTTGCAGAAGGAAAGAAACCTTTCTCTAAGGTATCTTTCGTCATCATTGTGTCTGCATACCCTCTCTCAATGAAGTCAATTTTTAACTCACTTTTAGGGAAAGAATCTTTACCTTGCAGATCGTTGAGTTGAAAGACTTCAGATATTGATTGCGGTGTTATTTGGACTGCTTTCTTCTGCAGAGTTGAGTTAATGGCTATTACAACTTTTCCTTGTTTTTCAAGGGTTACATTCTTCCAAAACTCTCTTTGTGTTGTTAAGTAGATGGGTGCGTCGGCGGTGAGCAAAGTTTTGTACTTTGACTTTGTCATGATAGTGATAATGGAATCGAAAACATCTGTGGTTCCTGGTTTTGTGAGAGGACCCAGGAGATTGTGAGATTTTTTGAATGGAATTTCAGTGGTAGTTGCCTTTTGAGAGGCTGTTTTCGATGATTTTGATAAGGGTTTTGCAGACGACTTCGATTTTGTCATTTTTTGAAACGATTGATCGAAGAAATGTTGTGAGAGATGGAAGAAAAACCCTGTTTGGATGGTGAGTAGGGAGTTTTATAGGAGAGAGAGTGAATGCTGACGTGGCAGCCGTTACAAAAAGTCTGACTGCTATGTACTGCCCACGTGACAACCACTGGTGAGGATGGAGGACAGTACTTTGTATGAAAGCAACTGATGAAAGCAGTGGAAAGGGGGCAGTGGATGACTTTTACTATCAGTAGATAGCATATCAGTGGATAAGACACTGCTTTTGAACAACAGAGGTTATCAAAAAATGAGAAAACAGTGGTTGCCTTTCAGCAGTGGACAGCCTTTTTAGAAATAGAGCAGACCTTTGAACAATCAGTGGTTATGGTAGACTTTTAAGGATTTTAATGAAATTTTCATTTTTAAGCTATTTTTAAGGATGGATTTTTGATTTTCTGAAAACATTTTGTTGCTTTTATTCATAGAAAAACAAGATGTTGCTTGTTATTCCATGTTCAGCATCCCAATCCTAGAGACCAGACTTTCAAAAGTAGCTGTATCAAGTGCTTTTGTGAGCACATCTGCCAGCTAGTCTTTAGTTGGGACATGATGCAGAGAAATCAAACCTTTTTCATAGCAATCCCTCACAAAGTGATGTCTGATGTCGATCTGTTTGGTGGTAGAATGGGAAACTGGATTTTTGATGATATTTTCTGCTGCCTGGCTATCCAACATAAGTGGTGTCTTTAAGGCAGTGATACCAAAATCCAGTAACTGATTTTGAAGCCACAGGAGTTGGGCTGTACAGCTTGCAGCAGCAATGTATTCAGCCTCAGCAGTGGATGTTGAAACTGCTGCTTGCTTTTTGCTTTGCCAAGAGACTAAGCAATCACCTAGAAACTGGCACCCTCCTGAAGTGGACTTCCTTGTTGTGTGACAACCAGCAAAGTCACTGTCTGAGAAACCTGAAAGCTTGATATTCCCATTAGCTGGATACAAGATACCAAGTGTGGGAGCACCTTTTATGTATCTGAGAATCCTTTTTACAGCAATGAGATTTGATTTTCTGGGAGCTGATTGACTTCTTGCACAGACACATGTTGCAAACATGATGTCTGGTCTAGATGCAGTTAAGTACAATAATGACCCAATCATGCTTCTATAAAGTGTTTGGTCAATCAGCTCATCCTTTTCATCAGACATGACCAGCTTATTTGTGGCCATTGGTGTGCTGCATGGTTTACAATCATTCATATCAAATTTGGTTAAAAGTTCTTTAGCATATTTGCTTTGATGAATGAAAGTTCCATTTTGCATTTGCTGTACTTGGAGACCAAGAAAGCATTGCAGCTCACCCATTGCACTCATTTCAAACTCAGCTGTCATGAGTTCTCTAAACTCTTCACACATTTTAGTACATGTGCTTCCAAAAATAATGTCATCCACATAAATTTGGACAATCATTAAATCTTTCCCCCTCCATTTAAGAAACAGTGTTTTATCAATGGTACCTCTTTTGAAACCATTTGAGAGTAGAAAGTTGGAAAGAGTTTCATACCAGGCTCTAGGTGCTTGTTTCAGGCCATACAAGGCTTTGTTTAGCCTGTAGACATGATCAGGATAAAATGGATCCTCAAAGCCTGGAGGTTGACATACATATACCTCTTCTTGTAATGTACCATAGAGGAAAGCACTTTTGATATCCATCTGAAACACCTTCATGTTGTGGTTGATAGCAAAGGCCAGGAACAGTCTGATAGCTTCCAGTCTTGCAACAGGGGCGAATGTTTCATCATAATCAATCCCCTCTTCCTGTCTGTAACCTTGAACCACAAGCCTGGCTTTGTTCTTGACAACAATGCCCCTTTCATCTGTTTTGTTCTTGAAGACCCACTTTGTGCCAATGGGACTGACCTCTTTTGGCAGTGGTACAAGCTCCATGTCTTTTAAACTGTTGGAGCTCCTCTTGCATGGCTTCTACCCAGCTGTTGTCTTTTAGTGCCTCTTGGTACTTGACTGGCTGATGGAGTGATAGAAAACCAGCAAAAAGACAAATGTTTTGGGTTTGGCTTCTTGTGAGCACCCCTTCATTGATGTTGCCAATGATTTGATCAGGTGGATGAGATCTCAAGAAGATTAAATCTCCTTGGTATGGTATGATGGCATTTGTTGGTGAAGGCTGCAAATGTGTATCATCTGAGCTAACCACTGCTGGTGACTTTGATGACCCAGCAGTGGCTTCAAAAGGTGGTGGAATGGGTGGTAATGGAGTGGACCACTGCTGACTTTTATCCACTGTTTGAGGACTTTTATCAGCAGTAGTTGAGGATATGGAAGCAGTGGTGGATGGGCTACTTTGATCAACAACTGTTGATGTAGCAGTGGTTGAGCTTTCACAGATGTTTTGAACAACCGATGCTTTCCCTTTGGTGGCAGACCTTTGAGGGATGATGACTTCGTACCCATAGTCTGGTGTTGTATCCTCTGATGGACCTGCACTGTTAGTCTTGACAGCAGTATTTTCAAATGTGAATTTTTCAAGATCAAACACATCAGCAGGATTTGCTGGGATTTTCATTGATGAAAGTTCATTGAACTTTACATCCAAAGTCTCCTCCACTACCTTGGACCGTGCATTGAACACTTTGTAGGCCTTGGCAGTGGTTGAGTATCCTAGAAAATAACCACAATCAATTTTGGCTGCAAATTTTGAAATGGAATCTTTTAAGTTCAAAATAAAGCATGTGCAGCCAAATACCTTGAAGTATGAGATCAGTGGTTTGATTTTATACAGAATTTCATAGGCAGTCTTTTTGTGCATGGGGTTGATTAAAACTCTGTTTTGGACATAGCAAGCAGTGTTTACTGCCTCTGCCCAGAAAATTAATGGCAAACCTGAATCTGCAAGCATGGTTCTGGCAGCCTCAATCAAGGTTCTATTCTTTCTCTCAACAACCCAATTTTGCTCTAGTGTTCTAGGGATGCTGTACTGCCTTACAATCCCTTTCTTCACACAGAAGGCATCCAACTCCCTATTTTTAAATTCTGTGCCATTGTCACTCCTAAAGCTTTTTACTGGAAGGTCAAATTGATTTTCAACCTGTGTCACAAAGTCTTGCAAAATGCCTGCAGTTTCATCTTTAGAGTGCAAAAAGAAAGTCCATGTAAACCTAGAAAAGTCATCAACTATTACCAAACAATATCTTTTCTTTTTAAGGCTCATGACTTGAACTGGGCCAAACAAATCCATGTGCAGCATTTGCAAACACTGGGTTGTTTTGGACTCTTCAATGGACTTGTGGGAACTTTTATGTTGTTTTCCTTTTAGACAGGAAATGCAATGTTCAGGACATGAGAACAATTTTTGTGGAAGGCCTCTTACCAATCCATTTTTTGAAATTTCTGTAATTGTCTTAAGATTTGTGTGTCCCAGCAGTCTATGCCAAAGTTCTGTCTCTTTGTTAGAGGCAGCTGAGAACAGACAGGCATCAGCTCTGGGACACTCTTTAGACATGTCAACAACATAAACATTGCCACTTCTTTGAGCAACAAGTTTAGTTTAACCATTTTTAATTATTGCTTCAATCTTCTTGACCATTTCTGGTCCAACAATCCAACAACAATCTTTTGTGAAGAATGACCCAAACCCTTTGTCACTCATTTGAGACACACTCAGAAGGTTGAATTTTAGATTGTCTATTAGATTGACATTTTCAAATTTTACATTACCAGATTGCACTGTTCCAGACCCCAGAACTTTCCCTTTACTATTATTTCCAAAGGATATATCACCCCCCACAATGGATTTTAAAGTCTTTGAGGAGGGCTTTACATCCTGTCATGTGCCTGGAGCCTCCACTATCTACATACCATAAACTATCAAAGCATGCAGAAACTCCCTGCACATGAAGTAAAAGGATTAGTTCATTAAGGACTCCAAAGCCAACAGGGCTTTGGATGGGGTCTCAACAGTGTCTGGTATGGATGCAGTGTGATGGGCAGTGGTTAAGTCAGGGGTTTGGACAGTTTTAGTACTGTTTCTTGCTAACCACTGTTGGGGGTCTTGCCCAATCAACTGCTGGTAACCGAAAGGATGCCTATTCACTCTGGGTTTAGAGGGCTTTTTGTACACCTCATAAACGTGTGGAATCCTTTGGTAAGACTGTTTTTCCTTGCCCTTTCTAAACTGA
Organism: Helianthus annuus; assembly: GCF_002127325.2. NCBI lineage: Eukaryota > Viridiplantae > Streptophyta > Magnoliopsida > Asterales > Asteraceae > Helianthus > Helianthus annuus. The sequence goes on from NC_035444.2 coordinate 49,955,630, forward strand.
TTGGCAGGAGGTGCATCAGTAACCTGAACTTCTCTTTTGACAGATGTTTGATTCAGCTTTTTTGTGACAGTTGTTTGAATTGGCACAAACAGTGGTTGTTTCTTTGTGAACTTGACAGATGGTGAAGATGCTGATGAACTCAAGGATGTTTTAGCCATGTACTCATTCTTCTTTTCATTGAAGTTTTTGAGGTACACACATGCCTGAGTTTTATGGTTTGTTTTACCACAAACACTGCAACTTTCAGCTGAAGTAGTGACACTTGTTTTGGTTAAGTCATAAGCTTTTAAATGGAAACAATCTTTTGTTAGATGGTTTCTCTTCTCACAGAATTCACAAAACAAGTTATCAATTTTCTCTTTCTTCTTCCTCTTTTCAGACTCCTTTGTAGCAGAGGTTTTAACCACTGCTGGAATATCCTTAAGAGGAATAACTTTAGCTTTTGGAGCCTTAACACCATCAGTTGATGTAAAGTCCATTGGGTTGAAGTTTTCAAGGATATCACACTCATCAGACCATCTTGGTTTAAATTGATGATTTTCAATCTCATCAAATGCAGAGGGACCCATTGGTCTGTCAAGTGTGATTTTGTTACCAAGTTTGTCAGTGATTTTAACTTCTTGGCCATCCTTGTTTGTTGGGATGAACTCAGTAGTTACATCAGTGGTTGAAACAGATTTTTCAAAAGCAGTGTTTTCATCATCATGTTTTCTATAACCAACCCCAAATTTTACATTGCTTTTTATCTGTTTCTCAAGCATAACCTCATACCCTTTGCATGATTCCACCCATCTTTCACAAGTGATCTGGGTGGATTCTAACTCCTTTTTGCAAACTTGATATTTTTCTACCATAGTTTGGAGTTGGGTTTTGGTTATGCTTTGCTCTTCTTTCAAACTGTTAATCTCTTTTTCTTTTTCAGTCAATTTGTTTTTAAGTTCTTTTAAAGATCTTTCAAATTTGACTTCATCAGTTAAGATTTTGTTCCTAAGGTTTTCATTCACCTCTTTGATGTTAGCAAAAGCAATAATGCAGTTGTCTGAACATAGTTTTTCTAGAACTTGAGGTGATACCTTGGCAGCAGCCATCATTGCACAATCACACTTAGGATTTTCTTCCTCATCAGCTCTCTCTTCTTCCTCCCCAGCTTTTTCATATTTCTTGTCTTCTTCAGACCATAGATCTGTCATTGGTTCAATCAGGGTACCTTAACTTTCTCCCAGCAGTACTTCATCAGTCACAGCAGTAACCACTGCTTCAGTCACCTCTTCCACTGTTTCAACCTTCAGCTGTTCCTCCTCAGATTCAACCCCCTCCTGTATTAACTCTAATGCCATCAAACAAAATTCATTGTGAGAAGAATCATTTGAAGCATATAGTGCAAAATTTTCATCATTAAGATTTTCAGGCATACTGCTCCAGTCAACAAACTCTTGACTAAAGAAGCTTTGTTTTTCTGGTTGTGTAACTACTAGAGCAGTAGTTTGAGGTGCAGATTGCACTTGTGCCTGGGGAGCAGGGGTTTGAACATATTGGATCTGTGGAGCAGCTGTTTGGACATAATGCACTGGCATAGGAGCAACAGCATAGTGAGCAGTGTTCACATGTGCTGCTGGGGCATATTGGGCATAGTGCGCAGTGTTTTGATTTTGAGGTCTAGGATTTGAACTAGGGTGAGTGACTATGGGACCAGTTGTTTGACTCATACATTCCCTAGCAAAGTGTCCCAACCTGTTACACTTGTAACACTTGATTTTCGATTTATCCAACCCAACCCTTAGGTTCCCATGTAGACCTGGAAATTTTCTTCCAGTTCTCTTATAAAACTTGCTAGTTCTAACACTTAGCAAGGCCAGTTGGTGCAGGATGTCCATTTCCTCTAGGTCAGTGGGGTCGAAATGCTGTAAATCATTTAGTTCAAAGCTTAAATTGTCTGACATCTGGTTTTCATTTGCAGTGAATGCACAACCTGTAGAGTGAGGATCAGGGTTGTTAAAGTTTGCTCCAGCAGTTATATCAACGAAGTGATCATAACCCTGATCCTTACCACTACCACCAGATTCTTCTTGACCCAGAAGAGCAGTGTTACCGAATGAATAATCATCAACGGTTTTCCCTGACTCTTGTAACTTCCTTTTCTGGTTCAACTCCCTCTCAAAGGTCAGGAGTCGACCATGGAGTTGGGTCAAGGTCAGATCCTTGAACTCAGGTGCAGTTCTGGTGACAATAGCTATTGTGTCCCATTTTTCTGGCAGTGATCTGAGGAACCTGCTATTTTGAGTCGAGTTCGTAAACGTGACATTAACAAGCCTCAGTTCACTGATGAGACAACTGAAACGCTCAAATTGTTGAGTCAGTGATTCACCTTTAACATGACAAAATGTTTCGTACTGTTGGTTCAGGATTTCCCTATTGTTTTCTATGACCTCTTCGGTACCTCCAAACTGTTCCTTAAGTGCGTCCCACAACTCTTTGGCACTGTTACAATGTAACAGTCCAACATATATTTCGTTGGGGAGCGCTGATGCAACAATACTAAATGCTTTAGCATCCAGTTCAAATTTTTGATAATCCGTTTCGGTATAATTTTCAACAGGTTTTGGTACATCGATATTAGGATTTTCAGCGCTTGGCACTGTAGGAACATGAGGACCAAAGATAACAGACTTCCAACAACTTGTGCTTTGTTGAGCGAGGATGTGACCCATCCTCCTCTGCCAGATGTTGTACTCATTTCTTTTTAGCATAGGTGGTTTAAAGAGCGAGCCAATGTTGTTTTTATCGTCCTGAGATTGTGACGTCATTCTTGTTGTTTTACAGGTACTGAGAAATCAACTATGGTGATTAATCCTTACTCTGTTTTTCAACGACGAACAAACGATCAGTATCAACTGTTTTGAGCTGAACTATTTACGTCAAAATGATTGTTAAATCAAATTTGACTGTTCTAGCTATGATACCAATTGTTGGATCTGAGTTTCTTTTTTATTGCACTTTTTGTTAGTGCATTATCTGTCTATCGCCTCCGTCAACCTAGTCCGTAGCAGAAAACCAAAGAAAACGAGAGTTACATTGTATATTTTAAGTTTAGTTAGTAAAAAGGCAAGGTGGCATAATTGTAATTAATGAGATTCCTCATTAAATCCCTTGGCCTATAAATACTGTTAGTGCATTATCTGTCTATCGCCTCCGTCAATCTAGTCCGTAGCAGAAAACCGAAGAAAACGAGAGTTACATTGTTATATTTTAAGTTTAGTTAGTAAAAAGGCAAGGTGGCATAATTGTAATTAATGAGATTCCTCATTAAATCCCTTGGCCTATAAATAGAACTCTAGGGCTTCTAGTTTAGAACTTTTGAGCATTTGTCATTTTCACAACTTGGAGGTTTCTAGAGCTAGAGAGAGAAAGCTAGAGAGAGAAAGTTCGTTATTCGTGATTCAGGTGCTGTACGTTTTCAGATTCGTTAATAGAATCACGTTTATATTACATCTCGTGTGTTAGCTCGCGTTCGTGTACGGATTCCGCACGTCACACGTTCGATTACGCAATCGTTTCGGAGTCAAACCGGTCCTAACAAGTGGTATCAGAGCAGGAGCTCGATTGCACTGATCTTTCACACGATTTCGCACAGGATTTCATCAGATTCAGATCCAAATTTCATCTAGTTCTTCATCTTTTTTATATTTTTCACGTTTTTACTGATTATCGTCAAATTGAACAGGTTTTCATGGTCCGTTTCGTCTGATTTTTGAATATGTTGTGCGCCTATACTTGATCTAAAACCCTACCAAGTTTCAGATCGAAACTCCAAACCGTTTAGGAGAAATCGAGATTTTTTTCGTTCGAAATCGCGTCAAAAGTTGCAGGTCTGGACCGCTTATTTGAACATACTTGAACCGCTTATTAGTCAAAGGTTCTGGACCGCTCAAAATTTGTTGCTTAGATCGCTTATATGGACAGTGTGTGGACCGCTTATTCATACAGTTGAGGATCGCTTTTATGACACATGTAGGATCGCTCCATAATTAGTGTTTAGATCGCTTTTGTGAACAAACAGGTTGGATCGCTCTTAAGGTAGTTTTGGGGTCCGCTCATAATACCTTGCTGGTCCGCTTATAAAGCTCCACAGTGGATCGTTTTTGTGTCAGCGTTGTCAGCTGAACTGGTTAATTGCAGAACTTAATAATTTAATGATTTAGATATGTTAGTTATTAATATAAAAGTTTTATTAGAAAAAAAATATTTCTTTATAATATCAATCATATTCACTATAGATGTATCCCGATGTGCTGAATTTCGTCAATAGCCCATTTGGAGGATTCGTTGGCCGTTCAAAAAAAAATATCCAGTATAGATAATGAAAAAAATATATTCTGGTATATCTGGTTTGTACATATACTTTATTTTGATTTCATATTTAAACCGAAACGACTATGACTGAGGAAGTTTAACTAAGACTAACATTGTTTGATCATGATTAACTACTTGTAACAAAATTTAAAAATGGTTATGATAACTTTTAATGTGTTATATGGACCTTAATAGTCATATAGCTCTTAACAAGTATTGGGTCACATTTAGATTGAGTTGTAATGAGTTGTAAAGAGTTATCATATATCATAATGAACGATAATAGTTTATACATGTTTAACTAGACCATATTGAGCCTTGATAATGATGTTAATATTAAGGGAAATTGGCCTGTAATAATCCCACCTAGACCTTATTGGCCATTAATAATCCCACCTCAGAATATTCCCTCACCAGTCCCACCTTTCACCTATTTTTCCTACAATGGTCCCCTGTTAAAAAAATTTAACAGAGTTAAGCTTTTTTCCAAATTACAAACAGATTTTTTAGGGCTTTTGATTAGAACGACGATACGAGTCCATTGATGTAAAAGTTGCCTCGAAACGGTGCTCCAAACGATGAAAACGACGCTTCAATTTGGGTGTTTAAATTTCCAATTAACCAAAATCAAGTCACTTGGAGCACCATTTCGAAGTAAGTTTTACATCAATGGACTCGTGTCATAGTTCTGATCAAATGCCCTAAAAAATCTGTTTGTAATTTGGAAAAAAGCTTAACTCCGGTAAGTTTTTTTTTAACAGGGGACCATTGTAGGAAAAATAGGTGAAAGGTGGGACTGGTGGGGGGAATATTCTGAGGTGGGATTATTAATGGCCAATAAGGTATAGGTGGGATTATTACAGGTCAAATCCCCTAATATTAATGGACTTTGATGGGATATAATAGTGGTGCAATATATCATGTATGTCTTATTGGATCATGTTGGGCCTTAACCGTTATGATGGGTTGTATTACGTCATATTAGGTTTAAAAAAGTTATATTGAGTTGTATGAGACCAATATGGGAAATATAAGAGTATGCATGTCTTAATGGACTATATGGGGCATTAATAGTAATTATGACTTTTAAAAGACCATAATGGTAGTATGAGGCCATATTGGGTCTTATAGAGCTATATTGAGTTGTACTAAGTCATATAACGTCCTACCACATCTTATAAAGTTATGTTTGGTTGTACTTGGTTATATTAGATCATAATAGACAATGAAAGAGCATATATGACTTAGTAGACCATATCATGCCTTAATAATCATGATGACTCTTAACTAATCATGATGCGCGTTATTTGGTCATATTGGATGTCAAAGTGTTATATTGGGCCCTAATTGTCATAATTTTAACATACCATATTGAGCCCTAAGAGTAATATTGGACCTTAGCATTCATGATGACTCTTAATGGAGCCGTTAAATGCTATATTGGTCAATAAAGTCAAAATGTTGATCGACCAATGTCCATTGGCTCTTTCTCTCTCTCTCTCTCTCTCTCACACACACACACACACACATATATATATATATATATATATATATATATATATATATATATATATATATATATTGCTAGGGTCATATACAAATAGATTTAACATGTTAAACAGACAAATAAGGAAGTATTTGCAATAGCACTAGAGTAATTATTATTGTTACTATACAACTTTGAACTAACGTAGTTATTCCACTTCAATTTTCGCAGCATAAATACTTAAGATCAAAACTACATAATTATAATTACTCTACTTATTTATACGTTTAGTAAGTTCATTTTATTTATATAGGATCCCTACCTTGTATATGTATTGGATCCCAACCTTGTATATATACCTCTTCAATATATATTAAATTAGTTTTTATTTACAAAGTAAACTCTGTTTGGTAACTATAATTAAAATATATAAATGGTAATATTGAAGTTAAGCTTTTCAGTTTTTTTGTTTTCAATATATCTTCATATATTTAATATTTATATAATTTATATAATTAAAGTATGCAATTAATTTATGCACCATTTTTTAATCAAATATCTAGATATGCTATAATTAAGAATTACCTGCAATTACTAATTTTTTACTTTATTGCAATTAATACTTTTCTTATCAAATTTTGTACTTAATTTCCCTCATAGTTTCCCTCTAATTTCTAATTCCCTCCTAAATACTAAATACCAAATTTACCCGCTCACTCACCACCAAGAAATACTAAATCTACCAATTTTGAAGAAACATAACTATTGAAAATTAGGTGGGAATGGAGTTTTTTAGTAAATCTACATAAAACTAAAATAATGTATTCATATAAAATGTTATATAATCTTTGGGGAAAAAATGTATCACGACTACAATCAAACTTTTGGGGAATTTGAGGGGTTTGTGGTAGCAATAAAAATTTTAAGAAATTATATTACTTTTTGTTTTTTGGATGATATGTGGGTAAATAAAAAAAATATGTTGTATATCTTTTCAATTTCGTGGGACAAGCCGATAAGTTATCCGTCGATAATCAAAGTTATGTATTCTTTTTTCTAGTAGTCTAACAAAGTTGTCTTTGAAAATAATAGACGCATATTCATATTTAATGTTATGCAATGTTTTGTAATAAAAGTTGTCTTTATATATTAACAATGTAATCTTCTAAACAAAAGTTGCAATTTTGAATAAAACTAGCATTGCGACCCGCTGCAATGCGGCGGGGATTCTTTAATTATTACTAAGTCAATCTATGACCCGCACGTTATGTTAAACCTGTCAAACGGAGAAAAAATAGACGATGTAAAAACGTTCACCCATACACGATTGCGTCGTGTTAACTCGTAAAATTTTGAACGAAACGTAAAAACGTTAAACCAAAGACGCACGTTGCAATGTGTTAAGTCACAAAATTTAGAACCAAGCATAAAGCAAAAAAATTGCGGAAAATGAAAACTATAAAGAATCAAAGTTGAAAGTAAAAAAGTTATGAGAATATATTACAAAAGATAAAAAGTTTTGGGTTAAAAGTAAAAAAAAAACAAATAGTTTTGGGTTAAAAGTAATTTATGAAATACTTTTGGGTGAAAAGTAAAAAAAAATCAATTTCTTTTGGAAAACCCCCAAAGCCAACGTTACGACAACCATATGCATAACAACTTTTTCTTTGAAAATCCCCCAAAGCACACCCCACGCTGCGGCGGGGCGTAAAACAATGTGTCAAATAGTACTAATGTCACACAACCGCCATCGACCACCAACACTGACTCGACCTAGGATATGCGTGTTGCGACGAACCTGTCAAACATGAAAAAATAGAGGTAAAAACGTTGAACCACACATGCATGTTGCGTCATATTAACTCAAAAAATTTAGAACTATACGTAAAACGAAAATTTGCGAAAGATGAAAAGTATAAGTGACAAAAGTTGCGAAGTTAAATTGAAAATAATGAAAAGTTTTGGGTTAAAGTGAAAAAAACAAATTATGTAGGGTTTAAATTGAAAAAGGTAAAAACCTTTTGGTTAAAAGTAAAAATTCAACTTTTTTTTAAAAAAACTCACAAAGCACAATGTACAAGTTGTTATGCACAAAAAACTTGCAAACTTATATATGGAATAATTTGCAACTTTTATAGAAAAATGTTGCATTAGATCTTGAAATGCAACTTTTATATTTAAAGAAGGTACTTTATAATCAAATGCAACTCATTTTAAAGGTTGCTTTTAAAAGGTTACATTAGGCTCATTTTCTAGTAGTGCCACCACCTCTCACCACCACCACCACCACCGTCGGCCACCACCACTGCCGGCCACCACCACCACCACCACCGCCACCGTTGCCGCCGTAGGCCACCACTACTCACCACCACCACCACCACCACCACCACCACCACCACCGGCCACCACCACTACTCACCACCACCACCACCACCGGCCACTACCACCGCCGGCCACCACTACCACCAACACCTCTCACCACCACCACCTTTCATTTGTTGAATGATGAAAACAAGCACGAGTCGTCGTCTTCCATATTATGAACTTGTGACTTGTGAAGTGTGAACAAATGGAAGCTTTAATTAGCTTTCCAAACTAAGTTCCACTCCTTCATTACTAACTTGATTATGAACACCCTTAAAACTTAATAGATTAGATTTACTTTCTTGTTATTCATGACCCTCCCACCGTCTTCATGATAGTTTGTGTATTGGTGAATCATATAATGAGGTTCATGCTTGACATACATGATGTTACATGATAATACTTGATTGGACCATAGCGATTAAGCGTCCTATAAAGGTTAAAGTTATAAGACCCTAATGTCAAGTGTCCTATTAAGTTATGTTATAATAGAACTCTAGCGAATAAGCGTCCTATGAAACTGATGTTTTATGACTCAAATATCAGGTGTCCTATTACAGTGTATTATAATAACACCACAATGATTAAGCGTCCTATAAAGGTTATATTTATAAGACCCAAGTGTCAAGTGTCTTTTTAAGTTATATTATAATAAAACTCTAGTGATAAGCGTCCTATAAAACTAATGTTTTATGACTCAAATATCAAGTGTCCTATTACGGTGTATTATAATAACACCACAATGATTAAGCGTCGTATAAAGTTTAAATTTATAAGACCCAAGTGTCAAGTGTCCTATTAAGTTAAGTTCTAATATGACTTCGACTAGAGGGGGTCCTGTAACACTGTAACACTGAACATTTATGACTTAACTACAATGTGTCCTATTAAGTTATGTTATAATAGGACCCCAGATGATCAAGTGTCCTAATATAGTACCACATAATGGGACACTAACAATTAAATGTCTTATAAAGTACTTTATTAGGATCTACATTTTAAGTGTCCTATTAAATTATATGATAATAGGACCCCAAAAAATCATCCATCCTATTAAATAGTTTTTTACGACACTGGTTTAGTAGAGTATATTATAAAAGGACCCCAAAAGTTCATTAGTCCTATTAAATAGTTTTTTAGGACCCTCTTTTACAAGCGTCCCACAGAAAAGGTCCTAAAAAGCCATTTTTGTTGTAGTGGAACCACTGTCTGACCCTTGGTCCAAAGAAGACAAAAAGAAAGAAGAAGTGAAAAAAGCTGGTGAAAAAGAAGAGAGAGCTGATGAAGATGATGATCATCAATGTAATTGTGCCATGATGGCTGCTGCCAAGGTAACCCTCAAGTTCTTGAAAAACTGTGTTCAGACAAATGTATTATTGCATTTGCTAACATCAAAGAGGTAAATGAAAACCTTAGGGATAAAGTCTTGTCTGATGAAGTCAAATTTGAATAGTCATTAAAAGAACTTAGAAACAAATTGGCTGAAAAAGATAAGGAAATCAGCAGTTTAAAAGAGGAGCAGATGATAACCAAAACTCAACTCCAAACTATGGTAGAAAAATACCAAGTTTGCAAAAAGGAGTTGGAGTCTACCCAGATCACTTGTGAAAGATGGGTTGAGTCTTGTAAAGGGTATGAGGTTATGCTTGCAAAACAGTTTGAAAGCAATGTTAAGTTTGGTATTGGACATAGAAAATATGATGATCTTGAAAACACTGCTGGAAAACAAGCTGGTTCAACTGAGATAATTCCAACCAACAAAGATAGCCAAGAGGTTAAAATAACTGACAAACTTGGGAACAAAATTACTCTGGAAAGACCTGTGGGATCCTCAACTTTTGAGGAAATTGAGAAATACCAATTTAAACCCACATGGTCTGATGAGTGTGATATCCTGGAAAATTTCAAAACAATAGATTTCATAACCACTGATGGTGTAAAAGCTCCAAAAGCAAAGGTCATTCCTATCAAAGATATTCCAACAGTGGTTCAAAACTCTGTTGCAAAGGAATATGAGAAAAGGAAGAACAGAGAAAAGATCAAAAACTTGTTTTGTGAATTCTGTGAAAAGAAGAATCATCTAACAAAAGACTGTTTTCTTCTAAAAGCATATGATATAAACAAGCATCATTGTACCTGCTGAAAGCTGCACCATCTGTGGTAAAGATAATCACAAAACTCAAAAATGTGTGTATCTCAAGAACTTTGACATAAAAAAGAATGAGTACACTGCAAAAACATCTTTGAGTACATCAACATCATCTGTCAAATTTACAAAGAAACAACCACTGTTTGTGCCAGTCCAAACAGCTGTCACATAATTTTCTAAAAGTGTGGCTAAATGTTCTGAACTGGTATGCAATTGTCACATTAATAATATGATGTGTGGCTAAAAGTGTTTTAAAATGTTATGAATGATCTTTAGCCACACAAATTTTTAAATGTGTGACTGGACGGTTTTGCCAAAAGTGTGGCCGTAGCCTACTTTTGACGTAGTGTTAACTGATTTCTGATATCTGTGTTATGCTTACATGTGCTTGTTAACATACTAGTAGTATGTAGAAAAGTCACTAAATAGTCCGTTATAATTTCCTAAGTGTTGAGAATTGAAAATGCTACAAAAATATATATTAAGGACACTTTACGGATTAATTAAACACTTTAATGGAACAGTATCAAACCGAACAGCCGGACTTTACCCGGAACATAAAAATATTGCTAATAACATTGTTTATACTTTTCTGAGCCAATTGGGGTCCCCGAATACCCTAACACCCGTTATAATACACTACACACTAATAACTAATTTTAATTCCTAACTAAACATAACTATCTACTAACTACATCATTCAAATCCAACCATATTACTCCCCCCCCCCTTAACTGATCGGTCCCCTAAGGGGACACACTCCTTACAAATCTTGAATATTTTATTGTTGATGCTTAATATCTTGTTGACACAATACACTATGGATATTAGTAATACTTGGTCTATAAGTATGTATGAGAGGTCCACCATTTCATTCACATCAACACTTCCAAAAAGACCTGTTCTCTCTCCCTCTTGCCATACCTTTGGCCGAACACCACATCCATCATCCCATCATCATTCAAGTTCGGTCTTGCTAAACCACTTACATACAAAGGTGAAAGGTCACATACGAGGAGACTCGGTGCTTTCGGAATCCCAAAGACCTCTCTACCTCGCTTTTATCCACCTAGTTTTCACTTTGATTCTTCCCTAGCCTTGAGCTAGTTGTAAGTGCTTCTAAACATCCCCTTGATCTTGTTTAAAGTGGTTAATAAGTGATTTAATGGCTAAAAATCAAGAACACATAAGATCATAACTTAAAGACTTGAAAGTAAGATGAATATGTTGGATAAAGAGTAGATGTGTGTGTAAATCATGTAGATCTTGTGTTGTTATGATTCTTGTTGATTTCATGATGATTTTTCTGGTTAACATTGATGATTGATGTTGTTGTGATCTCTAAACATGGAATTAATCGAACACAAATTAGAGAGTTAAAAGCTGAAACAGAAAACTGTTTGGTTTTTACAGCCAACCGTTGGCTGTAACAGGATTATCACTTAACGAAAAATGTATTTTATGAAGTCTAGATTTATGTACTATGAAATACGGTTCTAATGGCACTAGAATCATAATTTTTTGACTTCGTTTACTATTTTTAAAGTGTTGTTTTGTAACAGCAACTAAAGCTGAGTTTTTACTGCTGAAATTATGCATTTTGTTTCTGTCATAACTTGAGTTCTGTGTAAAGTTAGATCATGAAATTGGTACTGTAGATGGACACTGATGTCGTAGTAATTGTCCCACTGAATTTCGTCAATCCGACTTACAATGAATTTTTAACGAATTATTCCGTGGACTGCAGTCAGAAAAAGATAAATCTGAATGTAGTCTGGAAAATGATTTTTTTATAAAATATTAGTAATGAATCGGATCCCGAGATTTTTACACAATAATATTTGGATCATTTAGCACCCTCTGTAAAAAGTTGGGAATTTATGAAATAAGATAACTATTTTATTAAAATGCTCGAAAACAGCCCAGTTTCGGATATTTAAGTTGAAATGACATAAGTAGTAAATTGCGTGTTTAAATGTCGTGTATCTTATCTGTGAATGATCTAACATGTTATGTGTCAATAAAAGTGTTATGTGCAATGTCGTATATTTATTTTTGAACGGGAATAGATGGGGAGTTTATATGGGCATAAACCGTTAAAGTAATGCATGTTATGTGATAGATACGTGTAGGAACTTTGTGCTCTATTTGAAAACCACTAAATGACTAACTGGTAATCATATTAGGACGTGATTGACCGACTATGACTATTAGGTATATTTGAGAATCTAACCAAGCAAACCGAGGTGAGTTCACACACTTTCTAAGGCATGGGATTCCCGGTGGTTGGGAATGGGTTAAAGAATTTAAAACGGGATCTACATATCCTCCTTGGGTAGGATATGTACGGCCATCCTCCTTGGGTATGATGCCAATATTATTCCTGCGTATTCTCCTTGGGTAGAACTACGTACATTCGTCCTCCATGGGTAGGACAACACCCTTAAAACTTACTAGAAAAAACTCTATCATTAAGTCCCTCATTTTATATCGACTTAAACGTCGAGGCCAATGGCGAGCGGGTCATTAGTTAATAGTGCTATTAGGTTTAACAAACCTCACACCGTGCCAGTCGGACGGGCGTGTACTAATACACTATGGCAAACCGTCAGTGATGATAGACACTGACGTAGGGCACAACTTATTTGCGTTAGTAGTCGATATGGTACAGTCTTGTAGTTCACATGGGGAAGCCCCCACTAATCATGAATATGGTCTGGGTAATAAAGAATGAACTGGTTAAATTTTCTTTCAACTACGGGGTAACCCCCACGGCAATTACGCCAACGAAAGACAAACCACGTTTTCGGATACAACTTAAAAGTAAACAACCAAACGTGAACTCACTTAACTTTGTTGTTGACTCGTTGTTACATGCCTTACAGGTCGTTAAATTCTTGGAGTTTGCACGAGGAAGGAGTCGACGTGGTGTACGGACTGTTATGTTCCGTGCTTAATATTCAAATCCTTATGAACTTATTAAACTTGTGTTTTGAACTTTAACTTATTAACTATGGACTTATGTTTTTGGACTTTACGTTTATGCTTCCGCTGTTTAATTTAAAAACTTGGTTAACTAGCGTTTGGTCACCAATCGTATTGTGGTTGGCTTTATTTACTTAAATACGTTGTTCAGTATGATTGGTGGCTCGATTCTGGTCACGTCACGCCTCCAAGCAGTGGTACTCCGCATGGTGGATTTTGGGGTGTGACAGATTGGTATCGTAGCCATTGGTTATAGTGAACTTGGTTTTAAAAAGGGAAAAAGCTTTTTGATAAAACCAGACTATAACCGTACAGTGCTCAACGATCCGCAACGACGCTTCGCTCCACGTGCAAGACTCGATACAATAGGTGGTATGATCTCTGTTATATTGTCGGTTAGATAGTTTACATTGTGCATTAGATAACGTGACAATTGTTTTGAACCTTGTGTGCTTACTCTCTACTGTCATCCCACACTTACGCACTTTCGCGACACATTCCTCACTTACGTTGCTTCGTTGTGAAGATCATGAACGGACGCGGAGGACGAATCAACCTAACTGAAGCCCAGCTGACGGCTTTGATCAATGAACGAGTTGCTGAGGCACTCGCAGCTGTTCCTGCAGGAGGTATAACCTGCTACTTCAACCCATCTTAGGACGTTTAGATCCTAACTTCACAAACCAACCCTCGTTCTTAACTTTGTCTTTTATTCTCGCACCACAGGTCAACCTGCACAGCCTCCTGTGTGCACATTCGAAACCTTCATGGATTGTCGACCTAGTACTTTCAGCGGCACCGAAGGACCTGTAGGCCTTCTTCACTGGTTCGAGAAGCTCGAGTTCGTTTTCGAGATGTGTGATTGCTCGGAAGATCGTAGGGTGAAGTATGTTACTGGAATACTCGAAGGTGTTGCGTTAACCTCGTGGAAGGCACAGGTTCAACTGCTTGTGTTGGTGGTTGTTAATGCCACCCCGTGGAATGGTTTCAAAGAGCTGATTACGGAAGAGTATTGCAGTCGTGACGACATCCACAAGCTGGAGGTGGAATTTTTAAATCTGAAGATGACGGGGTCTGAGATCGAGGCATACACGAAGAGGTCAAACGAGCTGGCCATCCTGTGTCCCACAATGGTGGACCCTCCCATCAAACGCATTGAGTTGTACCTTAAGGGCTTGGTGCCAGAGATCTAGAGCCATGTAACCTCAGCTAATCTTGGCACCATACAGCAAATCGTCAAGTTGGCCCATCGCCTTACTAATCAGGCAGTTGAGTAGAACAGGCTGCCCAAGCGTATTAGCGCTACCACTTCTGATGCTCCCAATGATAATAAGTGCAAGTGGGATGGAAATTTGGGCAAGGGTTCTTCTTCAGCTCAATCCCAGCAGCGAAAGACAGACGAGTACAGGAGCCCCAGTCAACAGTCTTCTGGGAATCAAGGTCAGGGTGGGTACAAGGGAAATCACCCTAAGTGCAATCGATGTAATCTGCACCATAGCGGCCAGTGCAACAAGGGACGTTGTCTGCGATGTCACAAGCTGGGTCATGAAGCTAAGGATTGCAGGAGCCCACGTCCTGCGAATCAGAATCGCCAACAACAACAACAACAAGCTCCACAGAACCACCACCAACAGCAACAACAGGGCAATAAAGGATGCTTTCAGTGTGGCGCTGAAGGCCACTTTAAGAGGAACTGCCCCCAGCTGAACCAGAATCAGAACAACAACCAAAGAAACGGGAACCACAATGGAAACAACAACGGAGGCAACAATGGAGGTAACAATAATGGCATTGGTGCCGAAGGTCGGGTGTTCGTGATTGGTCAGGGAGAAGCAAGGACCGATTCCAACGTTGCGATGGGTAAGTTTCTTCTGGACGACTTCTTTGTTAATGTATTATTTGATTCGGGTGCCGATACTAGTTATGTGTCCTTAAAAGTTAGCCAAATGCTTAAGCGCACTCCGACACTTTTGAACACCAAGCACATCGTAGAGTTAGCAAATGGTAAAAGTTTAGAGACTACACATATAGTTAAGGGTTGCAAGCTTGTCCTTGCCGATCAGACCTTTTCTATCGACCTCATCCCTATCGTTCTGGGTAGTTTTGACGTTATCATTGGAATGGATTGGCAATCTCAACACCAAGCGGAGATTATTTGCAAGGAGAAAATCGTCCGTATTCCTCGTCCTAGTAAAGAACCCCTCGTGATTCGTGGCGACAAGAGTGGTGATGTTGTAGGCATCATCTCTTTCCTTAAGGCCCAGAAGTGTTTGCGAAAGGGCCACACTGCTATTCTTTTCTGATTCATCCTCGGAAGAAAGGAAGATAGAAGACATTCCTATTGTGCACGACTTTCCTGAGGTATTTCCTGAGGAATTGACTGGTCTTCCACCTCATCGCCAACTTGAGTTTCAAATCGAGCTAGCTCCTGGAGCCGCACTAGTAGCACGAGCACCTTATCGTCTAGCTCCATCCGAACTTGAAGAACTGTCATCGCAACTACAAGAACTCTTGGAAAAGGGCTTCATACGTCCTAGCTCTTCGCCTTGGGGAGCTCCAGTGTTATTCATGAAGAAGAAAGATGGTACCTTCAGAATGTGTATCGACTACCGCAAACTTAACAAGGTGACCGTGAAGAATCGTTATCCTCTTCCATGCATTGATGACCTGTTCGACCAGTTGCAAGGGTCGAGTTATTACTCTAAGATTGATTTGAGATCGGGCTACATCAGTTGAGAGTCCGAGAGGAAGACGTTTCCAAAACAACATTCAGAACTCGTTATGGCCATTATGAGTTTCTGATTATGCCTTTTGGATTAACGAATGCACCTGCAGTCTTCATGGATCTTATGAACCAAGTGTGCATACCTTACCTGGATAAATTTGTCATAGTCTTCATCGACGACATCCTGATCTACTCTAAGAGTCAGGAGGAACACGAGCAACATCTGCGGCTTAATCTGGAACTTCTTCGAAAAGAGCAGTTGTATGCTAAATTTTTGAAATGTGACTTCTGGCTTCGCGAAGTCCACTTTCTAGGCCATGTGGTAAACAAGGATGGGATTCATGTAGATCCACCCAAGGTTGACTCGAGCAAGAACTGGCCTGCACCCCGTACACCGACAGAAATCCACCAATTCTTGGGTTTGACAGGATATTACAGAAGATTAATCAAAGATTTCTCCAAGATTGCGCAACCTCTCACTTCACTAACTCAGAAGGGCGTCACCTATCATTGGGGTGATGCACAGGAGTCAGCATTTCAACACTTGAAAGATAGACTTTGTAGCGCGCCTATCCTCTTATTGCATGAAGGCACCGATGATTTTGTGGTTTACTGCGACGCTTCCATCCAAGGACTTGGTTGCGTGTTGATGCAACATGACAAGGTCATTGCTTACGCATCGCGTCAACTTAAAGTTCACGAAAGGAACTACACTACACACGATCTGGAATTGGGAGCAGTTGTTTTCACGCTTAAGATATGGAGACATTACATGTACGGTACCAAGTGCACCATTTACACGGATCACAGGAGTCTCGAGCATATCTTTAAGCCAAAGGAATTGAACATGCGTCAGCGCCGATGGGTCGAACTCTTGAATGATTATGAATGTGTGATCAAGTATCATCCGGGCAAAGCCAATGTTGTGGCCGACGCCCTCAGTCGAAAGGATACTATACCAAAGCGTGTACGTGCGTTACAGCTTACCATCCAATCTAACCTTCCCGCTCAGATTCGCGATGCTCAGGTTGAAGCATTGAAGGCAGAGAACATCAGGGCTGAGTCCATACGAGGATCGAGGCAACGGCTAGAACAAAAGGAAAACGACACCTACTATGTTAACGGACGCATCTGGGTTCCACTTTATGGAGATTTACGCGAGCTTGTAATGGATGAAGCACATAAGTCTCGTTGTTCAGTACATCCTGGTTCGGATAAGATGTACCACGATCTAAAGACTACATACTGGTGGCCTAGTATGAAAGCCAGCATAGCAACCTACGTCAGTAAATGCTTGACTTGTGCTAGAGTCAAGGTCGAATACCAGAAACCATCAGGCCCACTCCAACAACCAGAGATACCTAAATGGAAATGGGAGAAAATTTCCATGGATTTCGTTACTGGCCTGCCCAGATCTTAACGCGGGAATGATACCATTTGGTTGATCGTGGATCGACTGACCAAATCTGCACATTTTCTGGCTATCAAGGAAACGGATAAGTTTTCTACCCTAGCAGACATCTATCTAAAGGAAGTGGTATGAAGGCACGGAATGCCAACCTCCATCATTCTGATCGTGACACACGTTTTACCTCTGAACTGTGGTAAGGTATACACAAGTCGTTTGGCTCACGTTTAGATATGAGCACCTCTTATCACCCACAGACGGATGGGCAATCTGAACGCACCATCCAAACCCTTGAAGACATGCTTAGGGCATGTGTAATCGATTTTGGTAACGACTGAGAAAGGCACCTCCCGTTAGTGTAGTTTTCGTATAACAACAGCTATCACACTAGCATCCAGGCCGCTCCATTCGAGGCATTGTATGGGCGGAAGTGCCGATCACCTCTTTACTGGGCAGAAGTTGGTGACAGTCAAATCACTGGCCCAGAACTCGTAGTAGATACAACCGAGAAAATTGCTCAGATACGACAACGAATGGCGGCAGCTCGTGACCGTCAGAAAAGCTATGCTGATAAGCGAAGAAAGCCACTCGAGTTCCAGGTTGGGGATCGAGTGCTACTCAAAGTCTCGCCTTGGAAAGGTGTAGTTAGTTTTGGCAAACGAGGCAAACTCAATCCGCGTTATGTCGGACCGTTCGAAATCGTTGAGAAGATTGGCAAAGTCGCTTACAGGTTGAATCTACCTGAAGAACTCAGTGGAGTTCACAACGTATTCCACGTGTCAAATCTGAAGAAGTGTCTGTCAGACGAGACCCTCATAGTTCCTCTCAAGGAACTCACTATCGACGACCAACTGCGATTCGTTGAGGAACCAGTAGAGATTACGGATCGAGATGTTAAAATTCTCAAGCGTACCAGGATACCTCTTGTCTGAGTTCGTTGGGATTCTCGTCATGGCCCAGAGTATACCTGGGAACGAGAAGACCAAATGAAACTCAAGTATCCCCAACTTTTTAAGAAAAGTGCAAACACTACTGAGACTGAAGCTACTGCAGAATTTCGGGACGAAATTCCAAATCAACAGGGGGATGATGTGACGCCCAGGAAAACCAGGAAACCAAAGCAACTTAACTAGCTTCCTCAGTAACCACGAGCTAAATTTCGAGACGAAATTTACTTAACAGGGGGAGAATGTGACAACCCTCAAAATTCCATGTATTCCGTACAATTTATTATTGATAATTAAAGTGTTTGACGACGGTGTGAAATTACTTAACTGCTTTCTGATATCTGTGTTATGCTTACATTTGCTTGTTAACATACTAGTAGTATGCAGAAAAGTCACTAAATAGTCCGTTATAATTTCCAAAGTGTTGAGAATTAAAAATGCTACAAAAATATATATTTAGGACACTTTACGGATTAATTAAACACTTTAACGGAACAGTATCAAACCGAACAACCGGACTTTACCCGAAACATAAAAATATTGCCAATAACATTGTTCATAAAAATATTGCTAATAACTAATTTTAATTCCTAACTAAACATAACTATCTACTAACTACATCATTCAAATCCAACCATCTTACCCCCCCCCCTAACTGATCGGTCCCCTAAGGGGACACACTCATTACAAATCTTGAATATTTTATTGTTGATGCTTAATATCTTGTTGACACAATACACTATGGATATTAGTAATACTTCGTCTATAAGTATGTATGAGAGGTCCACCATTTCATTCACATCAACACTTCCAAAAAAAAACTTGTTCTCTCTCCCTCTTGCCATACCTTTGGCCGAACACCACATCCATCATCCCGTCATCATTCAAGTTCGATCTTGCTAAACCACTTACATACAAAGGTGAAAAGTCACATACGAGGAGACTTGGTGCTTTCGGAATCTCAAAGACCTCTCTACCTCACTTTTATCCACCTAGTTGTCGCTTTGATTCTTCCCTAGCCTTGAGCTAGTTGTAAGTGCTTCTAAACATCTCCTTGATCTTGTTTAAACTGGTTAATAAGTGATTTAACGGCTAAAAATCAAGAACACATAAGATCTTAACTTCAAGACTTGAAAGTAAGATGAATATGTTGGATAAAGAGTAGATGTGTGTGTAAATCATGTAGATCTTGTGTTGTTATGATTCTTGTTGATTTCATGATGATTTTGCTGGTTAATATTGATGATTGATGTTGTTGTGATCTCTAAACATGTTAACGGAATTAATCGAACACACATTAGAGAGTTAAAAGCTGAAATAGAAAGTTGCTTGGTTTTTACAGCCAACTTCCGTTGGCTGTAACAGGACCATAACTTAACGAAAAATGTGTTTTCTGAAGTCTATATTTATATACTATAAGTACGGTTCTAATGGCACTGGAATCATAATTTTTTGACTTCGTTTACTATTTTTAAAGTGTCGTTTTGTAACAGCAACTAAAGCTGAGTTTTTACTGCTGAAATTATGCATTCTGTTTCTGTCATAACTTGAGTTATGTGTAAAGTTAGATCATGAAATTGGTACTGTAGATGCACTGATGTCGTAGTAATTGTCCCACTGGAAATTCGTTCAATCCGACTTACAATGAATTTTTAACGAATTATTCCGTGCACTGCAGTCAGAAAAAGATAAATCTGAGTGCAGTCCGGAAAATGATTT
This sequence comes from Helianthus annuus, assembly GCF_002127325.2. Taxonomy (NCBI): domain Eukaryota; kingdom Viridiplantae; phylum Streptophyta; class Magnoliopsida; order Asterales; family Asteraceae; genus Helianthus; species Helianthus annuus. The sequence continues at coordinate 49,975,763 of NC_035444.2, forward strand.
TTTATAAAATATTGGTAATGAATCGGATCCCGAGATTTTTACACAATAATATTTGGATCGTTTAGCACCCTCTGTAAAAAGTTTGGAATTTATGAAATAAGATAACTATTTTATTAAATGCTCGAAAACAGCCCAGTTTCGGATATTTAAGTTGAAATGACATAAGTAATTAATTGCGTGTTTAAATGTCGTGTATGTTATATGTGAATGATCTAACATGTTATGTGTCAATAAAAGTGTTATGTGCATTGTTGTATGTTTATTTGTGAACGGGAATAAATGGGCAGTTTATATGGGCATAAACCGTTAAAGTAATGCATATTATGTGATAGATACGTGTAGGAACTTTGTGCTCTATTTGAAAACCACTAAATGACTAACTGGTAATCATATTAGGACGTGATTGACCGACTTTGACTATTAGCTATATTTGAGAATCTAACCGAGCAAACCGAGGTGAGTTCACACACTTTCTAAGGCATGGGATTCCCGGTGGTTGGGAATGGGTTAAAGAATTTAAAACGGGATCTACATATCCTCCTTGGGTAGGATATGTATGGCCATCCTCCTTGGGTAGGATGCCAATATTATTCCTGCGTATTCTCCTTGGGGAGAACTACGTATGTTCGTCCTCCTTGGGTAGGACAACAAACTTAAAACTTACTAGACAAAACTCTATCATTAAGTCTCTCATTTTATATCGACTTAATTGTCGAGGCCAATGGCGAGCGAGTCATTAGTTAATAACGCTATTAGGTTTAACAAACCTCACACCGTGCCAGTCGGACGGGCGTGTACTAATGGACTATGGCAAACCGTCAGTGATGATAGACACTGACATAGGGTACAACTTATTTGCGTTAGTAGTCGATATGGTACTGTCTAGTAGTTCACATGGGGAAGCCCCCACTATTCATGAATATGGTCTGGGTAATAAAGAATGAACTGGTTAAATTTTCTTTCAACTACGGGGTAACCCCCACGGCAATTACGACAACGAAAGACAAACCACGTTTTCGAAAACAACTTAAAACTAAACAAACAAAGGTGAACTCACTACTTTGTTGTTGACTCATTGTTACTTGCCTTACAGGTCGCTAAATGCTTGGAGTTTGCACGAGGAAGGAGTCTTTGTGGTGTACGGACTGTTATGTTCCGTGCTTAATATTCAAATCCTTATGAACTTATTAAACTTGCATTTTGAACTTTAACTTATTAACTATGGACTTATGTTTTTGGACTTTACGTTTATGCTTCCGCTGTTTAATTTAAAAACTTGGTTAACTAGCTTTTGGTCACCAATCGTATTGTGGTTGCCTTTATTACTTAAATACGTTGTTCTGTATGATTGGTGACTCGATCCTGGTCACGTCACGCCTCCAAGCGGTGGTACTCCGCATGGTGGATTTTGGGGGTGTGACATTTACCCCTAATTGTCATACAAAAATTAATGTCTAAAATGGTAAAAATTTATATAATAAAATCTTTTACGCCTACAATAATATAAATTGACATGTAACAAGTAAGTTTAGCTAAAAAAAAATACATCCATTGTTCCTGAAGCATCACTGCTTCCAAAAAAGGTTGAATGAGCCCGCGTCCATCCCGATGCTGTAAACACATTTGAATGAACAAACAGATCACAGATAACAAAATAATGCAACTTTTCGCCATTCTCGGTTTGTAAAGAAGTTGGATCGATTGAGAAAGAATAAGATAGCTTTAGAAGATTAGGGGAAGAGCTACTTAAATAAGAACCAACCGAACATCATCACATATAATACGCAAGTACAAAATGGTTTGATTAATATTATTTATTTTATTTTTTAATTTAAAAATAAATAAAAATATCCGGTTTCAAAGGTGAAGCTAGGAAATATACTGTAGTTATTTATTTAATAAACTCATTAGGGGAAAAAAATAGGGATTTTTACATATTTCCCCCTCCTAAGCAGTTTTATTACATATTTCCCCAACCCATAAATTAAATTACATATTTCCCCTTCCTAAAGAAGCCTTATTACATATTTCCCCAATCTCTAAATTTTTATTACATATTTCCCCAATCTTTAAATTAAATTACATATTTCACCTTGCTAAACCCCATGTATTACATATTTACCCATTTCATTAAAAATACTCTTATACAATTACTATTTTACCCCTAATTGTCATACAAAAATTAATGTCTAAAATGGTAAAAATTTATATAATAAAATCTTTTACGCCTACAATAATATAAATTGACATGTAACAAGTAAGTTTAACTAGAAAAAAATATACCCGTTGTTCCTGAAGCATCACTGCTTCCATAAAAGGTTGCATGAGCCCGCGTCCATCCCGATCCCGATGCTGTAAACACATTTGAATGAACAAACAGATAACAGATCACATATAACAAAATAATGCAACTTTTCGCCATTCTCAGTTTGTAAAGAAGTTGGATCGATTGAGAAAGAATAATATAGCTTTAGAAGATTAGGGGAAGAGCTACTTAAATAAGAACCAACCCAACATCATCACATATAATACGCAAGTACAAAATGGTTTGATTAATATTATTTATTTTATTTTTTTAATTTAAAAATAAATAAAAATATCCAGTTTCAAAGGTGAAGCTAGGAAATATACTGTAGTTATTTATTTAATAAACTCATTAGGGGAAAAATAATAATTCTATAAGAGTATTTTTAATGAAATGGATAAATATGTGATATATGGGGTTTAGGAAGGTGAAATATGTAATTAAATTTAGAGATTAGGGAAATATGTAACAAAATTTCGAGATTGGGGAAATATGTAATAAGGCTTCTTTAGGAAGGGGAAATATGTAATTCAATTTATGGGTTGGGGAAATATGTAATAAAGCTGCTTAAGAGGGGGAAATATGTAAAAATTCCATCTAGGACATAGAAACATTATACTATCGACATGTCGTCGGTATAAAGTATAGTTTAAACGCATAGTTTTGGTTTTTATGTGTTATAAAGACATCCAGCTATATTTTACATTATATAAGTAGCCTATTTACATTTGTATTGATTACTTATAAATTCATTATCAAGTGGATGGGAGGAAAAAGTTGGGATTTTTATAACACATAAAAACCAAAACTATGCATTTAGACTATACTTTATGTGGCACCGGGAGAAAATCCACAGTCATCTTGATCTAACACGTGCTGTTTTGAGTATTTATCAAATTTTGGGACGAAATTTCTTTCAAGTTGGGGATGATGTGACAACCTGCACTTTTACGATCAATGTTACCTGGTTCCATGATTATTAAACGAGCATTGTTACGTGTGCTCATTGCGTGATGCTAGTAAACGTGTTTGATTGGATTTATACTTCTAGTAAACGTGTTTGATTTGATTTATACTTCTAGTAAACGTGTTTGATTTGATTTATACTTCTAGTAAACGTGTTTGATTTGATTTATACTTCTAGTAAACGTGTTTGATTTGATTTATACTTCTAGTAAACGTGTTTGATTTGATTTATACTTAATTGGTGATGACGATGGGCCAATGGATTACTCCATTTATCCGTATTTGGGTTGTTGCCATACGGGCCCAACAGATAAGGCCTAGGAAATAGTTTTGCTTGCCCACTAAGGTTTCCTTTATACAAAAATGAGCGGGAAACGAGGATTCGGAGAACACAGGCAACATTTAATGCCTGATATGAAAAGGATCTCTGATGGCATCGTACTTCTTAAGCCAGAAACATTAAATGAGGTCACAATCCTACCGTTGGGGTCAGACATGTGTCTGAGCCCACCATCAGAACCCGTTGGATCATCTCATTAAGATATCCCACATGGGAGATAAGGTTTCCGGGTTATATAGGGCAGAAAGAAGATGATCAAGGGGCAGACTCGAGGTATCACACTAATTACTCTCTCATTTATTTTGACCAATATTCCTCACATTCAATACACACGCACTAAATAGACTCACACCATAGAGAAATATTCCGGTAATCATACTCATCGGAATAAGCTTCTCATATATCTCTGGCAAGCTTACTTATCCTCACGCTGGAGCTTGGTCACGGATCCCCTTCCCGGGGCCCTCCATGACGAGGCTAACGGTTTATTCTTTTGTAGCAACGAAGACCGGGACATTCCAACGTCAGTGAAGACCCTTTGAACGTCATCAGGGATTTGGGTATTCGACATTGGCGCCATCCGTGAGACCCTAGTCTAGCTGGTGTTCCCACTCTGAAACTCCGACATTGAGATAACCCACTTCACGAGAAATAACATGGCAACACCACCAAGCTCACGTACCATCCAGACAGTGCAGAGCGACCAAGATAAGGTCACAGTGGAAGACATAACCCACGAGGAAGAAAACAAAAATCAGGTGGAAATTCTGGAAAAGGAAGAAGCCATTACCCCAGATTTTGTTGCCATGCACAGAGAGAAGTTGAAAAAGCATCTTGAGGATCTAGAAAGACAAGAAAAACTTGACAGCCTCAGGGCTAGGATGTCTTTCGACACACCTTCCAACCAGGAAGGAGTGGATCCACAAAGCAAAAGCGGCGGTAGTGACCCTCTGGAAACCTTCATGACAACCCTAAGGCAGATGTCCTCAGAGGAAAGAGAAGATCTCATTACAGGGAAGAAACAGAAAGGAAAAGAAAAGAAAAAGGAGAATCAGAGCGATGATAATCTGGATCAGCCTTACCTCCCTAGGGACTTGGCTGAGATCTCAAAGTTCACTAGAAGGATCGCTGAAGCACCCATGCCCCCTGAGGACCATCTCCATGCTTTCAAAGGTGCAGGGCAACTGGGATGGTGGACCATGCCAATTTGGTGCCACATGTTTGTGCAGACCCTGACGGAGGGAGGCAGGCTCTGGTTTGACAGCCTTCCCCCCGAAGGGATTGACAGCTATGAAGAGTCAAGTGAGAAATTTCTGAGGAACTTTGGCCAGCAAAGAAAAGTGGTCAAGAACCCAAAAAAAATCATGCACATGAGGCAGAGGGACAACGAACGGATAGATCAATACATAGAGAGGTTTGTTAAGGAGAGCATGAATATCAAGGATGTCCCGGAGGTCATGAAGATCAGCAGTTTCATTAATGGGTTAAAACACGCACAACTGTGTGAGAAGCTGGGGGAGGAATTCCCACACTCATTTGACAACCTTATGGATAGGGTTAGAGCCTTCTTCAGGGGCAAGGACACGGTCAACAAAGCTAAGGAGATGGACACCCCACCCCGAAGGGTTAACCCAGCTGCACAACCTCCTGAATAAGGTACGCCTTACTCAAGAAAACCAGCTTTTGATAGAATGTTGCATGATAGAGCAAGGCCCTCATATTCCCCATATAGGCCTCGAGGGAGGGGCCCATCTCCCTATTCCGACAGCTTCACCCCTCTCACTAAAACTCCAAGTGAAATACTGGCCACTGAGAGGGTGAAGAGCTCCTTCCCAAGACCACCACCCATAAAACCGGGCCCAAAGGCACAACCGAACGAATACTGTGACTTTCATAGAGGATTTGGCCATAAAACTGATGATTGTATGTATCTAAAGAGAGAAATAGAGGCCGCAGTAAAAACGGGTAAACTGGCTCACTTGGTTATGGAAATAAAGGAAGGAGGAGGGGACCGCAAGGGGAAACTGGCTCACTTGGCAGATGTAGATATGATTCGAAGGAGGGATTAATTTGATACCACCAATAGTGTAAAGGCTAGAATTCTGGGCTCCCTAGATCACATGAAAGCTCCCATCTTGATGCCACACCTAGAGGAAAACGAGGTGCAGCGGCTTCCCCTTAATATTTCAGCCATAATAGCCGGCCACAAGGTGGCCAGAATACATGTGGACGGGGGAAGCGGGGTAGAAGTGATATATGAGCCCTATTTTCTCAGATTTGACAGGGACGTAAGGGATAGGCTCGAGGAGGACTCTATCCTAGTGGGTTTCAACAAAAGTGTGTCACACCCCCTGGGAAAGATCAGACTCCCATTTACAGTCGAGGTAGGGGATCGTATCCGAATTATAAATTTAACTTTCACAGTGGTCCGAGCACCCTCAAAGTACAATGCAATTCTAGGCAGACCTGGGATTGGCGATTTGCAAGCACATGCATCAACCCCACACGGAGCTTTAGTGTTACAAATGCCAAAAGGCTTGGCTTGGGTTAAATCCTCATATGAGGTAGTATCTTTTTTCTCTGAGGGAGAAGTATCTGAAAAGCCTAAAAAAGATGGGGTGGAAGAGTGGGTCCTTTGTGACAGATTCCCAGAGCAGACGGTTAAGGTGGGAAGCCACCTGAGCGACAAATGCAAAAGTTCCCTCAAGGAGCTGCTCCTCCTCAATATAGACGTGTTCGCATTTCAACACGGTGATATGACAGGAATCCTAAGAAGCCTGAATGAACATCGACTCAATACGTACACCTGGGCAAGACCAGTAAAGCAGAAGAAACGAAACATGGGTCCTAGTAAGAAAAGGGCTGTCTGTGAGGAAACCAGGAAGCTCCTCAGAGCCGGAATAGTAAGGGAAGTAAAGTATCCATCCTAGGTTGCTAACCCAGTCATGGTAAAAAAGAAAGATGGGGGGTGGAGGATGTGCATTGACTTTCAAGATCTTAACAAGGCATGCCCCAAGGACTGTTATCCCCTTCCGGAGATAGACGTCCAAGTGGACTCCCTGTCCCAGTACCCCCTAAAATGTTTCTTGGATGCTTACAAAGGATACCATCAAATTCAGATGTCAATGGAGGACGAAGAAAAAACAGCCTTCATCACAGACGAGGGAACATTTTGCTACACCAAAATGCCATTCGGGCTTAAAAATGTTGGAGCCACCTATCAAATGTTCACGAATACCCTCTTCAGAGAGCAGCGGGGACGAAACTTGGAAGTGTATGTCGATGACATTGTTATAAAAAGCCTAACCGAGATGGCTATGAAAGATGATATAGTTGAAACTATCCGAACCATGCAAGATGTGAATATGAAGCTAAACCCTCGGAAGTGCTGCTTCGGGGTAGAAGAGGGGAAATTCCTGGGAGTGGTGGTTTCCTAGGGCAGAACCAAAGCTAATCCGGAGAAAACTCAAGATGTAGCCGAAATGCGGTCCCCCAGGTCCCTAAAGGACATTCAACAGCTGAATGGAAGATTAATCGCCTTGAACCGCTTCTTATCAAAGGTGGCCGACAGGACCCTCCCCTTCATGAGGGTATTGAAGGACTGTCTTCAGACGGACAGGTTCAAATGCACTTCTGAGGCGGAAACCGCTTTTCAAGAAATGAAAGATTACATCTGCAAGCTCCCAACCCTAGCTGCCCCAGTACCTCGGGAAGATCTGCTTTTGTATTTGTCTGCTTCAAAAACAACCATAAGTGCGTTAATGATGGTGGAACGGGAAGGGAAGCAGATACCAATATACTTCATCAGCAGGACCCTTAAAGGTCCTGAGGAACGCTATATGCCCCTGGAGAAGCTAGCTTTAGCTCTTGTTTTCGCGTCCAGGAGACTCCAAAGGTACTTTCAAGGACATAGGGTCACCCTAATGACAGATCAACCCCTTCAAAAAGTGCTAAGAAGGTCGGAGTTATCGGGTCGACTGGCTAAATGGGCAGTCGAATTAGGAGAACATTCCTTGGAATTCAAAGCCAAGACTGCCATAAAGGGACAAATACTGGCCGACTTCTTGGCGGAGGTCCCTGAGGATGAGGAGAAAGAGCTTTCAAGGTAGGAAGCTTTGGAGAAGGAAGAGAAAGATAAGGAAAACGAGGCAGTGTGGAAATTACTCACAGATGGGGCCTCCAGCGAAGAGGGTAGTGGAGCGGGCATTACGTTGACCAGTCCTGAGGGGGTTGAGCTAACTTTTGCCATCAGGCTGGATTTTGAGAACACCAACAACACCGCAGAGTACCAAGCCTTTTTAGCAGGGATGAGGCTAGCCAAAAAGATGAAAGCAAAACATGTGGAAGCTAGTACCGACTCGCAGTTAGTGGTCAAACAGTACCAAGGGGAATATGAGGCTAAAGACAGCACAATGGCTCAATACGTGGCAAAGGTAAAAGAAACAGCCAAGGTTTCCAGACCCTTAAGCTAGAATATATCCCCCGTGGGAAAAACAGGAAATCTGATGCCCTCAAAAAATTGGCCTCCGTGGCGTTTGACCACCTAGCAAGAGAAGTCAAAGTGGAAGTCCTGACTTCCCCCGCTCTTAACACAGCAGAAGTGGCTACAATCGAGGATGCACAAGAAACATGGATGGAACCGATTATGAGATTCCTCCAAAACGGAGCATTACCTGAGGGAGACTGGGCAACCAGAAAGGTAAGAGTCAAAGCTTTACAATATGAGTTAATTGACGGAGAGCTTTACAGGAGGTCATGTCTGGGCCCATCCCTGAAGTGTGTCGATAATGAAGAGGCCAAGTTGTGATTAGAGAAATACATGACGGGATTTGCGGGATGCATTCTGGGCCAAGCATAGTAGTAGCCAAGGCGATAAATGCGGGATTCTATTGACCTAGAATGTATGAGACAACATCAGAGGAGATCAAGAGATGTGACAATTGCCAGATCCATGCATCCATGACGCACCGCCATAAACACCCAATAATACCTGTTTCAATGTCCTGTCCCTTCCAAAAGTGGGCCATTGACATAATTGGGCCGTTCCCAGAGGGCCCAGGAGGGGTTAAGTACGTGGTGGTTGCCATCGACTATTTTACCAAGTGGATAGAGGCAAGGCCCTTGGCAAAAATAACCGGGGAACAGATGAGACGATTTATACTAGACATCATTTGCAGGTACGGGATCCCAAAGGAACTGGTGAGCGACAATGGTGTCCAATTTGCTGGAAAACCCTTCAAGCCATGGTGCGAGCAAATGTACATCGACCAAGTATTTACCTCCGTCACCCATGCCTAAAGGAATGGACTAGTGAAAAGAGCAAATCAAAGCGTCATCAAGGGAATGAAAGGGAGACTCGGAAGGAAACAAAAAGGATGGCTGGAAAAATTACCATTTGTGCTATGGGCATACAGGACCACCCCCAAGGACTGCAACGGGGAAACTCCTTTCAGCTTAACTTACGGGACAGAGGCTGTCATCCCAGCTGAAATAGGGTCCCCTACTGCCAGAATGAAGCTCATGGAGGCTGAAAACGAACAAGACCTCTGGATGAACCTGAATTTGCTTGAAGAAAGGAGGGAAGTGGCAGCACTTAGGGAGGCAAAGTACAAAAAAACAGCTTGAAAGCTATTACAATGCCAAAATGAAAAAAGCTTAACCTCGTCCCGGGGGATTTGGTCTTAAGAGCAAACGAAGCCAGCCTACAGGAGAACACCGGAAAGCTAGGGCCCAACTGGGAAGGACCTTACCGGGTCACGTGGGCAAACGACAAGGGAAGTTGCAAGCTGGAGACGCTTCAAGGCAAAGAGGTCCCAAGAACATGGAACCTCATGCAGCTCAGGAATTACCACATATGATCCATAAGGAAGTCTTTTAGGAAAAATGGCCAGGGAGCCACTTTTGTAATGATTAACTGCTAATCAGGGGCTTACCCCGCGGAAAATCTTTTGTAAAAAGCTTGTACTGGAGGACTTGATCCCCAAGAAATGAGTGAGAAACGGACAACTCACTCATCCCCTTTTGGCAAAGTAACAGGTGTTATATCAAGGCAGACGTGCCCAGAAAGGCTATAAAACCTAACAACAAACAAACACACGTGTACAAGGTATGCCAAACTTACCAAACGCGTAGCTGTGGGGCAATATAGGGTCTAACTAACCCAAAGAAAATGGACAAACAAGCCAAAAACATAATCTCACATTATAGACTTGTCCAGCGATTGTCCTCGAACAGACAATCCTGGTTTGTAAAGCAAACCATAAACACAGCATACTTTTGTAAACAAACTACAAAAAAAAGTTTTTCATACACGAATAACAAAGTGAATATACAACAAGAAGGCCTATTGACCTTAAAAAAGCTGATATGCAAGCTAGAAAACTTGGTAGACAGGCTAAAACATAGTTTCTTGTAAATATACTACAAACAACTAAAAGTCTTCAGGAAAATGCCAGCCTGATCTCTGGCAAAAACTCCTGCAAAAAAAAAAAAAACACAAAACACACCAAAAGACAGGCAGAGGCAAGATAGCAAGGTACCCTCATAAGTCATACGATTAAGTGCCAGGAGAGCCCCTACACGAAGGCTCTCCCCCAAGCACCAAAAAGTTAAAAGTATCCTAGAGTTCATAATTGTTTAGATTACAACCATATCGAAGTGAGCTAATGTTCAGAAATTACTGGGGGCCACCCCTAGACAAAGACTTCGGAGACGAGGGACCAGCAGGAGTGAGCAGGACTTTCAATTCATCGATGGATATCATAGGATGCTCCAGGATCTTCTCAAGAAGGGCTAGGGTCTTACTCCCGAACTCCTTGTCCAATTTAGACAATCGCTTCTTAGCCTTGGAATCATAAAGCGTTTCCTTCCTACCCAAGCCCTGAGCAGAATAAATGTACCCATCCTTCAGGCCTGACTGATATCCAACGTCCTGATATGCCCTATAGACCTGCTCCAGACCATTCTTGAACTCCTCCGATTGAGAAACGACAGTAAGAAAGGCTCCAAAGCCTTTAGTAATCAGTCAATGCTTCTCCCTAGCTAACCTCTGAATGTCATCAGAAATTATCCCCCAGTCAGCATACATAGTGTTCAGCTGCTCCTAAGAAACGGAATCGGCTTCCTTCAGATGTTTCAATTCCACGGCCAACTCCTCTTTCTCTTCCACCAATGCTGCCATCTCCCTTTCCCAAGCTCGCTCCCTCCGCTCCAGCATAGCTCCAGCCCCCTGAATAAAAGACATCATGGGAAATCCAAAAGCAGTAAAAAAATGGAGGGATAGGGGAGAAAGGTTATGCACCTTTTCTTCTTGCAGTCTACGCTCAGCCACAACCACTTGACATCGGAGCTCAGCAGCAACAGATTGAGAAGTCTTAAGATCATTCTTAAGTCCTTCATTCTCTTTCCTCAGATTATTAACCCGCTGCAACATACCGACGCCCCGGAAAAAACCCTCACAGAGTGACATGCTATACTGATCGTCGAAAAGATCATCCCTCAAAGAAGAGTTCATAAACCTATGGGAGGGAGGAACAGCATGACTAAAAAAATCCCTGGCAGTTTCAGGGGTCCCTACCACCGAAGACTGAGTAATTTTCCATTTAGGAACGTAGGTGACGGGAAGGGCATCGGCAAACAGGGGAGCCAAGGGGGATCGACGAGCAAGACCCTCAAATTGAGAAGGTTTGATGGTCCTGATTGCATGGTGAGGAGAGATCTCAAATGCCGGAGTAATACGAGCAGCATGTACCTCCAAAGTTTTGTCCCTAACACGAGAAGAAGAGGGGGCAGTAGGGATTTCGGTAGGAGCATGGAGCATGAGAACTTCCCTGCCCAAAGCAAGAAGGGGATGAAACATTAAGAACGTATCAAAGCAAAGCAAATCTAGAGTAAGAGATAAAAAATGAACTCACCAATAAAGGTTCACTCACAAAGCTGGAGGACCGCAGATGTATAGACAAAGAGCCCTTAACCCCAATAGGGGGAAGTTCGGAAGCAACTTTCGTCGCAGGAGGGGCCTTTTACCCTTTGGCGCTCCGGAGCCTTAGCCGGATGTCACAAGGGGCAGGGACTGGCTTGTGGCTAATAGCTTTCCTCTTACGAGCCAGACGGCTCTCCACGTCTTCCTCATCATCATGACTAGAATGCTCAACTTGAAGAGGATCAGGGGAACTCTCTTCGCCATCAGCAGGAGTTCCCTCACCATCTTTCACAGCAACAGAGCCCCCGGCCTGAACAGACCTTTCAGTCACCTGCATCTCAACACCCTGGTTCAAACCCGGTTCAACCTCATAACAAACCACAAACTTCACATCTCAGGAATCCCCCTAAAGCAACCTCCACAGAGTCAACTCTGCACAAGGGAAATGCTAAAGAAGACTACACAAACCCTAACAAAAATGACAAGTCAGGGACACAAGAATACCTTTTTTCCAAAAAAGGCCTTAGGACAAACCGAGTAAGAAGGGCTCAGACCTCCCATAGCCAGGATCCGTTCGGAAAAGGTAAAAGCTCTCGTCGGATTCTCATACATACGTTTCCACTGGACGATTTCATCAGCAGACAAGGCGGGAATACTGTCTTCAATAGTGGCCTCAACATCCTTTAGCGGTGGAGACTCTGGTATCATGGCAGCAGAAACAAAGATAAACCTTCTCTTCCATTCTTTAGGGTAAGTGGAAGTTGGAATAAAGGAATCAAAAGGCTGAGACACACTATTCTTTCGTTTGGCGAAGGTGAACCAGTCCCCATCAGAAATTAGTTTATAAAACATGCAAAACAGGGGAACCGACGGCTCACCGGAAACAGCCACACAAGATAACTCAAAATGTACCACCCTCATAAACCCTAGAGGGTGCAATTGGGAGAAATGAACCCCGAAATGACGCAGCAAAGCTATCTTAAAGGAAGAAAGGGGGTACCGAACTCCACAGGAAGAAAACGCCAAGGTATAAAGAACAATCAGATCTGGTGTGCATTCGTCCGATTCGTCAGGGCCTGGTAATGTTGGTGAGAAACGCTTGGGTATCTTGTAAGTATCGACAAAGGACTCCAAGTCCTTCGCTGTCAAAATAGAACGAATCATTGAGCGACTGGTGCGACTCATGATCGGGGAAGATGGTCAAAATAGAGACCAAGGGGGTATTTAAAGAAAATAACTGACCACTATGGAGCAAACCGTCACATCACCTTCATTTCAAATTAAAACCACCCAGCACGTGCACCAACGAGATTAAACCCCATCCGTTGATTACCAACGATTAATGACACCCGAGAAAGAAAAAAAGAGACACGTAATGATTAGCCGAGGGTGGGCCCGCATTCTTAGCCCAAACAGATCATCCCTGTTGATAATTATGACTCAGCCCTGGATTAAGAAATTTGAGTCTCGTAACCAGGGACTAAAGATGACTTCACGACGGGCCAATGGATTACTCCATTTATCCGTCTATGGGCTGTTGCCATACGGGCCCAACAGATAAGGCCCAAGAAATAGTTTTGCTTGCCCACTAAGGTTTCCTTTATACAAAAATGAGCGGGAAACGAAGATTCAGAGAACACTGGCAACATTTAATGCCTGATATGAAGAGGATCTCGGCTGGCATTGTACTTTTCAAGCCGGAAACATTAAATGAGGTCAAAATCCTACCGTTGGGGGTCAGACACGTGTCTGAGCTCCCCGAAGACCCTCAGAACCCGTTGGGTCATCTCATTAAAATATCCCACATGGGAGATAAGGTTTCCGGTTATATAGGGTAGAAAGGAAATGATCAAGGGGCAGACTCGAGGTATCACACTAATTACTCTCTCGTTTATTCCGACCAATATTCCCCACATTCAATACACACACTAAATAGATTCACACCATAGAGAAATATTCCGGTGATCATACTCATCGGAATAAGCTTCTCATATACCTCCGGCATCCTAACTTATCCTCGCGCCGGAGCTTGGTCACGGATCCCCTTCCCGGGGCCATCTGTGACGAGGCTAATGGTTTATTCTTTTGTAGCAACGAAGACCGGGACATTCCAACGTCAGCAAAGACCCTTTGAACGTCATCAGGGATTTGGGTATTCGATAGGTGACATGTGAGATTTAGTGTTATTAGGTGATTGTGGGATTGATTAAGTTTAGCCGCATACCACCTAAGTCGCACACTAGAACTGTTAGAACCGGGCCACACCTTTGATCTTGTTGCTTGTTATCGATCCAATCTGAGCCCACCCTCCCTTAACAGCCCACACTTGTTTATATGGGACGCATACAAACACAGTGGGTGTTTTTGTGCGTACCTCACAACAATTGGAAGCAAGAAACCCTAGCACTCCCCTCTTGAAGTAACGACAACCTTTCCAGTCGATGTTCTCCTACCTTCGAAACGTCATCTTCCGCATCCTTGTATTCGGTCAGTATGTTAACTTGCTGGTTATAATTTTTTGGTTTATTTATTTGTGTAATGTCCATGATCATCGATGTTAGAAGCACGTGTCGTTGTGATATGCATGCGAGATAGGAATCTGGATCTGAGTGTTGTTCATAAACGGATAGGGTAATGATTTACTGATTTCGTTAATGCATAATGATTATGTATGGCTGGCTACATGGTTTCGTGATAGGCGATTACATGAAGAATTGTGTGTTAGGTATTGTCTTATGTTTAATTGCAAATTGAGCTGGTATTATATTAGCAAACATGAAAAGGGATTATATGAATATGTCATCCACAAGAATTGGTTAAAAGATAAATTAGGGTTCTTGTCAATTAAATAAATGGCTGCCAATATTTTTTCTACGTGCACATAAGAACTGATCTTGTGACTTGACCTGAATATTAAACTAGGAGTGCATGACTTATGAACGATTACCTCACCGATCCGTTTGATTGATTGGCTGCCAATATTTAAATCGCATTGATATGATTAGGTGGGTTATTGCTAGAAAACTGATTAGATGAGATGAACAACAATAATTTGCATGAAAGTATGTTAAGGAATCATGAATACATTCATGGAAATAGAAGCAAATGAGATATAATCTGCTATTGCTTTTGATGTTTATTTGATGTGATCGAAACTAGAGTTAAATGTTGGGGAATGGGATTCACGGATGGGTACAATGTTCAAACTTGGTCTATGTTATTAACGGATGAACTAGGGCTGTAAATGATGGGGGTTTGTCGTGATGATCATGCTATTTGTTTTGTTGAAATGATAATTACGTGCTAACTGTTGTTAATAAGTAGATGACAATTAGAGTTCTATAATTATATAATGTTAATACTCATAATGGAAATAGAATGATTGGGTGATGGTGGTAAAACATGATTGTGAAACTCTAAGAAAATGAACGTGGTTGTGAATTCAGTTGCATATCAGTAACGTTTCTGTGTAAACTGTTTAATGTGCCTATATGTTTACTGTCATGCGGCATTCACACGAAGAATAGTTCTTCGTGGGAATGCACAAGGACCAAGGACCTCATGACGAAGAACCCTGATTGCTCGTAGAAGACTAGTCAATGAAGAACTAGGTTCTCCGTGGACGGTGGTTTTCGTGGGGATCTTTCGTAGGCTGCACGTTCTTCGTGGACCTGCAGTACACTTAGTGTTAAGATTTTAAAAGTACTAATATGTGTGTCAAATGTCATGTTACATGCTTAGATTGCAACATTATAGTATACGTATACTGTTATGTCTTTTACTGGCATATGGAACCCATACAATTGCTATGTGACTTTATGATAAACGTTGTGGATCAATGGGGTGCATGATTAACGGTTACGACTCGTATAGGGATGTGTGATTCACTTGTATGCTACTTGTGCAACAGGTACGTTAGATTAGTGATATGTGTGAGCACTATACTGATTTTCTTTGGTAACCACGGTAGGGTTTGGTTGACCAACTTGGAACGGGTAACATAAAGTAACATACCGGGCAATCTAAGGTGAGTTCACTACTCTTGAGCATGCGTCCCAGTGGTTGGACAGTCAGTGGGTATCCTGGGGAGGGATAAGTCTTTTAGGTAAAACTGGGATGTTGGATAATAATCTCACCCTATCATTCTTAAGTCCCATATTTTGTGTTACCGGGGAGGTAACGGGTATTAGTTGGTAGCGCTACTTAGGTTTGGCACCCTCACCCCGTACCGGAGAGGACGGGTGTGAACTAATGACCTAGTCATGCCTAGAGTTTTGATAGGAGCACTGGGGAAGGGGCAAAACATACATCAGGAGCCATCTTGTTCAGTATCGAGATATTATCAACATTACTTTTGGATTTATATTCAATGAACTGAACTAAATATTTGGTAACTAACGTTTTCATAAAAATATGAACTCACCAGCGTGCGTTGTCTGATACACGTGTGTGCATGCTCGCAGGTTATTGATACTTATGTATGTGGAACTTGCTGTCTGGGATGCTGGAGTGGTCATCGGTCGAGATACATAGAATCGCGAGACGCGTTAATGGTTACAATACATATGGTTTATGAAACACATAACTAATGATTTATGCTTCCGCTGAATACGATGGTTTGTAATTATTGTTTTGTAACACTTTATATTAATGAATGAAAGTTTTATTTAGAAACTTGTATGGGTTCAATGTAAGTAGTGGCTCGTTGTTAGTATGTCACACGCCTAACAAGGACTTTCCCTAGGTTGTATTTTGGGGGTGTGACACTTTATACCGATGACGTGTCGATAGTATAATGTTTCTATGCCCTAGATACACCATTACCTTACCTTCTCATTAATTCATTACACCCAGCCAAACCCACTCCACATTCTCTCCTACCGCCCTTGCCAACCGCCACCGTTCCCCAACATGTTCCCCCACCACTGTGAGCTCCAGCGCCATCATGAGATACCAAAGCCACCACCGTCGTGACCGCCTTCCCACCACCGTAAAGTACAAAGTACGATTTTTAAAACTTATATAATGTCGATTTATCCTCAAATTCCTATATTGAATTAAAGCTACAGATTTAATCAACTTTATTTATGAAGAAAAGATTTTATAAAACTTGTGAGGAGGACATCTCGCGTCTATAATCAAATATTTAAAGAAATATGAAGATATTCTATATATGTATGTATATGAAAATGTATATAGATTTGTATCTATGTATGTGTGTATATGTATTTTATAACTTTGTATCTATATGTATGTTTATGTTTGTATGTATGTACAGATTTACATATATGTAGGCAACCTGAACCAAAACCAGAGCCTTTCATTTGGGATTGAAAATCGTTCTATTTGCTAATCTATAGATTGAAATGTTAAAATGGTCTCTAAGTTTAGGTCATTTTTGTCACTTCAATCCAAAAATGAAACTTTTTTTATTTGGTTCCCTAAGGTTTGATTTTTGTTGCCATTTCCATCGAAATGGCAAACCGGATTAGAAATTTCTATTAACCTTTCCTTTTTAACGTTTTCCTCATTTAAATGAAGGGTACATTAGTTATTTTAACTCAAATTTTATTTTAACTAAAAAACCTAAAAAATAAAGTAAATCCCCCCCTCCCATTACCTCGGCACGAGCTCATTTGAACTCAGGCCCATGGGTTTTACTTTGGAGTCGAGCTCGATCTCAAAATCGTAGGTTCGAGCCGAGTTGAGCTGAGCTTGAGCTCAAGATTCATAAAAGCATTACGAGCCGAGCTAGAGTCTATTCGGGCTCGGCTTGACTCATTTACACCCATGCTTGTACCACACAAACACATAGTGAATCCATAATAAATACTTGTGTATATATGGTTATAGAGTAAGTTATTTGTTTGAGATAAATATATAGTACAAATATGATTTTGATAATATGATAAAAATATTAATTGAATAAAAGAGATGGTGAAAGTGACAAAAGCAAGGACGTGTGAATTGAATGAGTTAAGTTTTTTCAATGATAAAACATATAACAAATCTTTTAAAAAAGGAATGTTTTTTTTATTTAGGAACATGTGACCTGCTACAAGAAGTGTTAAACTTGAAAAACACACATCACTTTTGCTATGTATCTTATGTTTTAGCAAATTAGTCTCACATTTGTAAGCCTGGAAGTATATTAATATGATAAATGAAGTAAAATCACTTTTTTAGTTAACATGTTTAATTTGTAATATGATAATATTTTGTTTGTTTTTTTCAAAAAACTACATAAAAATATAAAATTAAATACATTGTATGAAAACTAAATGCAAAAATATATAGAATGTTAAATATAAAAATCTATTTCTACTTTTGGGAGATAATGATATTTAACCGAAAATCTGGCCACCTAAGTTTGTTAGCAATTTTGATCACGGTAGGAGTGGTATATCCTATATGTATAGTTTTTGAGACTTTGAAGATTCTTAATGTAATAAATGTGCCTAAATTTTTACATATTGTATTTTAACTAGAATTAGCGCCAGCGCTTCGCGACAGGGTTGTTGGAGGTTGCTGGCGAGGATATACTTGTTTCATGATATATCGATGAGTTATCATATACGATGCAGAGATGGTAAAAATAAGTAATCAACACGGTTAATTGAACATGTCGAGAGTTAAAAGTTAGCTTTAACTATAATAAGATAAATAAAAAAAGATTATATTTGTTACCTAGTGTATTAAAGGGTTAATGTAGACTATGTAAGCTTTAATCTAAACCACGATAAAAATAAACAAGTAACATGATTAAGTAAATATATCTAGAGTTTAAAGTTAATTTTAAATATAATAAGTTAAATTAATAATAAGTAAAATAAAACATATAAAAGAACAAATATTTGTTAAAAAATGAAAAAAAAAACTAACTTTATTAAACTTTAAGGGTCGTATGATATTTCTATTAAAGTTCGGGGGTCAAAACATAAATTATTTATTGAAAAAAAGAATTTTTTATTAAACTTTCCTATGACTAAGGAATATGTAAATCGTTTATGAAAAACCATTAGAGTTCGGGGTCGGGGTCATATGATAAATCTATTAAATTTTAGGGTTAGAAACGTAAATTAATTATAAACAAATATATTATAATATTATAATTTTTAATTATTAAGAGTAAAGTTCCGGTATAAATAACTTTAACGTACTAAACGCACGAATAGCATATGAAAAAGGCAAAAAAAAAAAAAAAAACGCGGTGTGATTTCGTAACTATTTGCTCGTAGGGTAATTATCAAAATTACTCTACAAATGATCCTGTAGAATAATTTTGATCTTGTAGAGTAATTTTGATCATATAGAGTAATTTTGTAAAATGTTCTTGTAGAGTAATTTTGTAAAATGTTATTGTAGAGTAATTTTGATCAAAAAAACTATACCTCACCAAAAAAAAACCTCAAAAACTAACCCCCACCCCCCAAAAACCTAAAAAAAAAACCTACCCCCATAACTAAATGCTAAAAAATTTTTACAAAATTACTCTAAAAGATCAAAATTACTCTACAGGAACAAGTTACAAAATTCACGCAATCATTTCTACTTTATGCAAACAAACAATCCCATCATGCATGCTTAAATACGTTATACTTGATTTGTACTCTCTGGAGCTTTTTATGTAATTTGCTTATCATTAACTTCGTACGAGCCTCCCCTTAATATGTATAGCGCTATTGGAGTAACGCACTGCCTGTAGTCTTGTGGTCTTGTTAAGTCTCTAAAACAGAACGTTCCTATTGTTGCGACAATAGGATTACGCTAACGGTAATCAAAGGATTGACTTATATAGTTGCATGCCAGGTTTACGTTTATCTAGGTAACTATTTTGCCATGTGGATTTATTTAAGTCATTTTTATACTTACGATATTATCAAACTTGTATGCTCGCCAATACATTGTGTATTGAACTATACTTTAAAACATGTTGCAGGTTGATGACGTTGATCACGGAATCTGGTAGGGATGATTTAGAAACACACTTAGTATACTAGATCATGTTGTTGTACTTGTTGTATTTTGTTGTAATGTTTCTTGAACAATGTTGTACCTTGATTTTGTATGTTGTATTTGACAATTATTATCATAAAATGAAATCAGTTTTGATTAAATAATGTCGCAAATAGTGTTATGAAGTCTCAGGCAATCTCGTCCTCGTCCCGTCCCGATGTTTTCGCCATCTGTTGGGGTGTGACAAAAAGATAGAGAGAGAGAGGATTTAGAGAGAGTTGGGGGTTGTTTTGAGTAAATAGGGTAAATGACCAAAATACCCTTATGTAGGGTCCAGTTGGTTAGATTTATCCATGAAAACTAACTGAGTTGTGACATCTGTGCCTCTACGACCATCATACAAATACAAAACCAATAAAATCTTGTGTTTCATACTTGGGATTTGTATAAATGCATCAGACATTTGCACATGTCAATTCTTGTTCGATTTCAAGCTTTAAATCGCATTCTAGAAAGTTACATGCAAACTGATGCGTAAACGTAATCAGTTTAATGCGACAAACACTCCGGAGCAGTGACATGTGACAACTGTCAAAATTTCAGGTATCCGTACAATTATTAAACAATGGTTAGTGCTTAATGACTGTGCTAAATTACATTTAATGATTTAATTTGCTTTCTAAGTATTGCAATATACATACATGTGCATCATATATTGCATAATGTCATATCATACTTGCATGTAAACTTTATTGGATCAAATGATGCACGAAACACAGTTAGCACAGTTATCAGACAAATCAGAAATATCCTGACGGAGTTCAGTACATAGAGAGACATAGTATTGAGACACAGAATAATCCAGAAACCAATTATTACACTAGTATAGTGTGTAGGAAAGTAAGGATCACAAATCTGCCTTCCTAGAGATAGTTTAAGTGCCGGAAAGTGCCTAAAACTCACATAAACTGCAGAATTCTACAGAAAATCAGCAAAATCAACACTCTAAAATCGTGCAGAAATGTGGTTAAATGGTCCTGAATGCTTTTCTAAGTGTCGGGAATCAAAACTGTCATAAAAAGTAACATAAAGCATACTAAACTGCATAGTTTAGCACCTTAACGAACCGGTAACCAGTCGAACAACCGGACACTACCCATAACACCAAATTTTCACTAGAAGCATTGTTTTAGCATTACCAAGCTAGTTATGGTCCCCGAACATCATAACACACTATATAACAACTAGTAACTATATAACCTAACTAATACTTGAATTTTAACCATGAAATCTAACTTATGGTTACAACCTAAGCCTATACCCCCACCTAGTTCACGACCCAACATGTGGCCCCACCAGAGATTTCTTTGATTATTCTAATTGATCTTCTCCATACTTTTGGAATATGTTAACCAATAGTTAAATTAGTGTTGTGGGATTATAAGTAAAACTCTAAGTCCATAACCCTCATTCATCACCAACACACTTCATCTTCTTCTTCTTTCCCCCATTCTCGGTGTTGGTGCATGCGTCTGTCGACTTCGTCTTGTATCGAGTCTTGTACTTAAGATGTTAGATCAGGGCGCGTAGTTCGAGAAAATAGCTTTAGATGTAATTCCGCTTGGAAGGTGCTAATTCCGCTTGAAGTGTGTTGGTGTAATTCCGTGCGGAATTAGATTCCGCTTGGAATTCTAATTCTGCTCGGAGCCTGTTCACGCGGAATTAAGACACTATAAATACCCTCCAAACGAAATCATTTGTAACTTCTGTGATTCCGGTACCGAAGTGTTGTAGACGCGTCGTTTGATCTGTATTGCTGTTATAATCAATAAACAAGACGTTTAATAGAGAAACAAGCTGTTTTACAAGTCTGTTTCATTGTTTCCGCCTCTGAAACAGACAAGAACTCTTCTGATTGACTCGTTTGGGTCACGGAACGATCCGACACTCGGCCGAACACCCATCTCCACACATCCATCATCTTTATTCACCTCTCATTCAATCCATACATATCCAAAATTAATTTCTAACTTCTACACCTTCTTTTTCAAAATTAACAATATTTTACGGTCAAAATCTCTTGAATTTCACATATTAAGTGTGAAACAGTGTTTTAATAAATCCTTGAGAAAATTGGACCTTAATTCAATCTAAATTTGATAAAATCAGTAATTCCGCTTGAACATCAGATCGAAAAAAATGACGTCAGCCTAATTCCGTACGGAATCACCAGCTTGTTTTCAACAAAATTACATAATTCCGCTTGAAATTTCTAATTTCGCATCAAAGTGTAATTCCGTTTGAAACCGTTCCACACGAAATCACATAATTCCGTTTGAATCTGTAATTTCGTTTGAAATTTTCACACGAAATTACCTGATTTCGTTTGAAATTGTTAATTTTGTTTCAAGTTGTATTTCCGTGTGAAGTAATTCCGCGGGGAACAACTAATTCCGTTTGGATCTGATTTCGTGTGAAGATCTAATCTCGTTTGAAGTTGATTGTGCAGGTAATCTCGCTTGAGAAAGCAATTTCGCTTGACATCAAATTTCGTTTGAACTTGTGACTTTGTGAAAAATTTGCTGAAGCATGGCAGAGGAATTCTACAATGTGTTTGCTACCCCAGTTGCACCAGTTACGGCTGCTAAAACAATTTTACAGTGAGAATGAGACGGGAACCTATCAAAAACCGCCAAAGCTGATGTATATTGAAGATTTTAAAGGATGGCAAAATCGATTTGAGAACTGGGTGCAAGCATACAAGTTTGATACTTGGTGTGCTCTAGAAAAAGATTACAAGAAACCGAAAAAATGAACGTGGGCTTGTAAAAGCATTTTGTGACTTTTCAGAAACTGATAAATTGAAATATACAAGTGAGAAATGATGATCAGCATTCTTCAGCAAGCAGTTGAAGAAGACATTTTTGTTTTTACTCCAACATTGAGGGTACTGCACGGTCAATTTGGAATGCATTGATTCAGAAATTCAAGGAAGCGCATATATGATTAAAAACAAAACGGCGTTATTAAAGAAATCATTTGATATGTTTACAGCCTTTGAAAATGAAACAACAAAAATGACCATTAATAGATACTGTTATCTGGTTTTTGGAAATGGGAAGATTGGAAATAACGAAAGATGATGAAGAATGGGTTGACAAACTTGCTGATGCGTTACCACAACGGAAATGGGGAATGTATTGCTGATTTTAAAACACACAAGAAAGTCTGAAAATATGAACCTGGCACAATTTATTCAAAAGATTGAAGAGTACGAGTTGGATATCCAGAAAACGACTATCATGACAAATCCAAATGCTAAACAGGATGTCATTCTGTATTACCGAGGAAACAAATTTGAAACCACTCCAAGTCCAAAGATTAATACTGCTTTTAGTGCTGATGGATCGTCTAGTCCGAATGTTAGCACTAAAACTCAGAGTGGTGGATATTCTTCATCGTTTTCAAGTTTTGATGCAAACAGCACAACATCAACTCCTCAACAACAAAATTCTACAAATCTTCAACGCAATGTGACTTTGAACATTCAGAATGGTTAAAATCTATCTCCTGAAATTGCTAAGGAGCACATGGCATCACTCGTTGCGATGTTAGAATCATATGAAAGTTTGATTGCTGGAAAAATTAGAAATCCAATGCTTATGAAAGAAGATTATGACCAAATTGATGCAGAGGAACTTGAATTGATGGATGTTAAATGGTGTTGGCCAGTGCTGTTCGAAGAGCAGAAAAATTCACACAAGTCACTGAATAAATGACCTTCATGAATTGTCTAACTCACCAACAGGTTTTGACAAGTTAAAAGTTACATGTTTCCTGTTGTCATGAAAAATGTCATTTTAAGCGTGAGTGCAAAAACAAAGAAGCAGATGGAAGACAAAACCAGTCTGGAAAGAACAATTATTATCAGAAGTCAATCTTTCATCAGATTACTCAACCACCACAAACTGCTCATGGTGCCATTGAAGAAAGAGCGAAAAAGAGCTTGTTATGGTATCATTGACCAAGGTGATGAATTTGTTGCAGAAGGTTTTAGCTGGGATAAATACATTTCCACCAGGTTCAGGTCTTGTTGCTAGAATTCTGGGTAAAGATGAGGTCAAATCTAGTCAGAAAGAATCCCGAATTTTTCCAGATTTAGAAGTGATATTGATACCGATGATGAGGAAACTATCTTAATAAAGCCAGAAAAGGTATAGATCCTAACAGTTTCAATTTTTTTTTTTTTTTTTTGCAGATAAAGTTGAATTGCTGAATGAGAAGAAGATTGCCAGATTGAGGAGAGAGCTGGAAGCAACAAGAATACTAGCTGATGAAAAGGCAAAATGGAAGCTGGAAGAAACAAATGTTGAACCTGCTGAGAAAGTAGTTGAGAAAATCGTTGAAGAAGAGAAGGTGATAGAGAAAATAGATGAAGTCGAAAAAATAGTCCAACTCGAGAAAATCATCGAAGTAGAAAAAATTGTTGAAGTTGAAGAAACTTGTTGAAATTGAAAAAGACTGTCGAGATTGAAAAGATAGTTGAAGTAATTAAACCTTGTCAGAAATGTTTGGAGTCATGAAAACATTGTGAGGTGAAAGACAAGAAGATTAGTGAACTAGAAAAGTTGAAGGAAAATTTGTTATCTGATGTGAAGTATGTGAAGGAGTCATATGATGTTTTGAAACAGGACGATTGATGGTTTGAACAAAACAAACTTGGAATTTGATAAAGCAATGACAATGATGAGTTCAACATTGATGACAAAGCAGAAAAGTCATTAATGAGTATATTGAAGATTGTGCTAAGCTAAAGCAAGATCTGGAACTTGAGAAGATTGAGATTGAAAGGATTAAACGATTACTGTTGAGCTATACAACATGTGATTATTTGATTGATCGTGTGTATCCTACTGTTGCAGGTCTTGAAGCATTCAAGGAGAAAGAGGCGGAAGACACCGATACTGGTAAGAAACAAGGTGTCAAGTATAACAAGTGTCTGCCTCCAATCTATGAAAGTTATGCTCCCAAAAAGCCTAATGAGAAACGTTTAAATAAGGCTCTCAACATCAAGTTAAAGTTTGAAATCATTGATGAATTACCAGACAATATTGATGTCACATTCACAGCGTCTGCACTGATTATGAGTCTAAGTTAATAAAAGTTGAGATTTCAGATCAATTCTTCACTGGTAAAGGAGAATTTGATGTCGAAAAGGCTTTCAACAGAAAAGTTAAACATATTTTTGGTAAGATGGTTGACAGGAAGGTAAAAGGTGCAAAAGAGTTTTATAGATCAAAGGGAGGTTGGGATGAAGTTGAATCAAAATCACCCAAGGCTGGTCAGGCTTGGGTGGACATATCTTTTGAGTAAAAACCTGACTTGCCGGAGCTCCCAGGTTGGTAGGCGTGGAGCATGAATCGGCACATTTCTTAAGAAATTCACATTTGTGATATTTCGACCTTCAAGATTAATCAGGGACATTAATTTGTACTTGATTTATCTTTTCTTACAAGTGGTTGATGATTGATGATCTTTATAAATGTTAAATTTTTCAAGTGGTTAATGGACAAAGTGATGAAGTTTACCCCTAACCTACATGTGGTTAAAACAAAACTAATTTTCCAGAAAATGGTTTGTTGTAAGGGGGAGTTCTGATTGTTTATGCAAAAATGAGTTTGTTGTGAAAAGAGGAAATGATAGTACATCAGTAGACTATCACAACACGCTAAAGATATGGAATGTTTAAATGTGATAAAAGGTCTCGCTGAGGATGTGCCAGTAGGTTTTTGCATGTTGGTGCATATTCTGCGACAAGAGCTTAGATTTGGTCTTTGGATATCTTGTAATTAGTTAAACGATAGACAGTTAGTGGGTTTAGCTTTGTATTAGTGAGATAATTGAGTTTGGGCTAAACTAAACCCACATTAGGTCATAGGGGATGAATTGGGCTTGCCCAAGTAGTAAACCCTAGTCGAACTTGTAAACCTTGTGTTATATAAACAAGGTTAGACATTAGGGTTTAGGTTAATCAGCCAAAAACAGTTGTGTGAGAGATAGAATTTCGTGAGAGACATAGTCTTGGACGAATTAGGGTTTGATTGATTGTAATACGTTTGTTTGATAATCAATAGAAACCCGGTTGAAAGTGATTTGCTGTTCCTACACGTTTTCTGCTATATTCTGATCAAGAGGATTCCGCACTCTTGATTAGATTGATAATTCTGTGAAGATCCATACACATCAAGGGGACCGACAATTGGTATCAGAGCGATAGGCTCTTGAAGGCTCGGTTCAGAATTATTTGCTGCAGAAACAGGAAGAAATTTTCGAAATTTTTGAAACCTGAAAAATTAGGGTTTCGAAAATTTTGTTTATTTGATAAAAATTTTCGAATTTTGTTGGCTGTTTTGAAGATTTTTGAGATAGTTTTTGTTTGGTGTTTTGCAGGTTTTGGAGATAGTTTTTGGTTGATTGTGTGAAGAATTTTGGGTGAAAGACTTGAATATTTCGAAAGACTGTTCTTCATGTTCTTCGTGATTTTTCATAAGTTCTTCATAATTTTCGAAATTACTTTGCTGATTTGCTTGTTTGATTTTGCAGATTTGTGTTGGAGAATCAGAAAAATCTTCAGAATTTTGATCAGATTGAGTTTCCGAATTTACTGTTTCAGCGAAATTGAAAGACCTGCGAAATTAACAGTTCCAGCATATTTATCGGCGAAGTAAATCCAAAGGCAACTTTGGTGACCGTGTAATTTTCCACAACGAAATTACCACGGTTTTCGGCGAATTTACTGGTCGTCGTAATAGCGAAATTGACCAGAGAATTTGGCGAATTTGGGCGAAATTGATTAGCAAACTTGAACTTGACAGCATAACCAGCGAATTTAATAGCATAACCAACGAAATTAACAGCCTACCCAGCGAATTTGACAGCATAACAGCGAATTTAATCCTGAATTCGGTTTTTGACATTATATATCATTGGATGCGTCTTTTCGAGACGATTCTAACGGTGTAATTTGGTAACCACTGTTTTCGGAATATTCTATACGGTTTTCTCAGTCTGCAACGTTAAAATGTCAAACATGTCTACTTTGAATGAACTGTTGAAGATGGAGCATGAGGTTGGCACTACCAACAAACCACCTAAGATGATGAAGGTGGAAAATTACTTGACTTGGAAGGATCGCTTTCAATCATTCCTTGAATATCAGGACACGCGTATATGGATATGCATTGAAGATGGGTACATAAACCCAGTACATGACTTTGAGGGCAGACCACGATTAACAGCCTATGTGAACATGCAAGAGGTTGCCAAAAAGATGTATGAGGCTGAAAAGAGAGCCTTCGCTGTAATCAAAATGTCATTACCTGATAGCATCAAGCATACTTTAAAGAAGTACACAACTTCAAAATATATGTGGGATGCGTTAGAGAAAAGATACGTGGGAAATGCAGATGTCAAGAAAAACAAAGTTGACCTACTGAAGAAGCAGTTTGCTGTTTTTAAGTACATGAAACATGAGTCACTTGAAGACATCATCACTCGTTACTACCATCTGATGTCAGAAATGGAAAATTATAAGATCGATTGCTATTCAGACGTAGAGAAGAATGACAAGTTGCTAGATGCTTTGCCTACCAAGTGGGATATCTACACTCGTATGATCAAGGGTGAAGTAGATTATGAGATAAAAGAGCTTGAAGTGTTTGTTGGCAAGCTGAGAGCTTATGAGCTCAGCATAAAGAAGAAAGATACTGGATATGATCAGGTTCAAGATCCAGCGGTTTACAATGGGCTTACATCTTCTTCATCTCACAACGCTTCTAGCGACTCTGCTACTGCGTTTCTATCATGTGAGAATGAGCAGGTTACGGTGAATGAGGATGGTGATGTGTGTTTTGTAGCTGCTTCAGGAGGATCATCAAGAGGAAAGAAAACATCAGCTTCTAAGCATAGTAGTAGTGCTAAGTCGATGCCAATGAGTGTGAAGTCTGGTGAAGAACATCTTGCTCTACTTGCCTCATTTGTTGCTTCTTATGAGAACTACATTCAGGGGAAGATATCTGATCCTGCTACTTTAGATGAAGATTATGATCAGATTGACCCTGATGATCAAGAAGAGATGGATTTGCAATGGCAAATGGCCATGATTTCTAGACGAGTGAAAAGGTTTATGAATAGAACAGGAAGGAAGTTTGTAGGGAGAAGTGTTGGTTTCGACAAAACCAAAGTAAGGTGCTTTAATTGTCAAAGTTATGGGCATTTTGCTATGGAATGTCAGAAACAAAAGCAAGATAATTCGAGTCAGAGTTCAAACAACAGGAATGCATCAAACAACTCTAGCTCAAAGGCTTTGATCTCCACAGCACGAGAAGGTCCGTATGACTGGAGCATCCATCTAGAAGACAATGAGAATGCCACTCAGGCATTCATGGCAGAGATAGTGCCTATTGATGACGATAAAGCTACCGTGGGAGATGCTGAAGTGAAAGTGGATGCTGAGGTGAAGGTAGAGAATAAAGTTGCAGAAGAAAAGAAGGTTGATCAGACATCAGTTAAGCAAAAGTCTGAACATGAAAGGGAAGCTGAAGAAAAGGATGCCAAGTATAAAAGAATGGAAGTTGAGCTTGCGGCTCTAATGGCCAACCTTGATAATCAAGCAGGAGAGGTAAAGTCTAATTCTGTGTGTTTAAAATGCCGTGAACTACAGGGTGAGGTTGACAGGTTGTCCACACACAACCAAAGTTTGGTAAGCGAAATGTCTAACATAAAAGAATCAAATTTTTTCGCTAAAAGAAATGAATCTCTATACTTGAAGAAAATAAATGGTTATGAAACTGAAATTGATTCTTTAACCTGCAAACAAAACGAAAAACTTCAAGTCATAGACTTAGCTCATGACATGATGGCTGAGAAAACAAAAGAGATTTCTGAAAAATGCAAAGAGTTGACAGATGCATAACTCAAAATTGTTGAACTTGAAAAGAAATTGGGTCAATTCACGGATTCTACTTTTGTTATGAAACATATGATGGGTGGGTTAAAGAAGAGTAATGACAAGACTAGTGTGGGATTCCAAGGCTTTAATGAAGTCCCACCTCCTCTTACATATTTTTTCATTCCTACCTGATTAAGATGAGCTAACCAATTTTATGTCAACAGCACCAAGTAGTTCCACATCAAGTCAAGGAAGTGTGTCTGAGAATGAAGATGTGAAGAAGGACAATAAAAGCAAACCTGTTTTGAAAAAGAAAACTTCACAACCTAAGAATAAAAATTCGACTTTTGCTAAAAAGATAAATTTTGTTCAAGGAAGTGTCATGAAAAACGAGACAGCTGTTATTGAAAATGAATCGAACGTAGAGTTTGCTAAAAATAAAAACCAAGAAAATTCTGAAATTAAGCAAACTAAACCAAATCCTTCTAAGGCATCTTCATCAAAGCCTGAATCTAGTTCAAAGGCTTCAGATAAGAAGTCTTCGAAAAAGAGATCGTGCTTCAAGTGTCACACAAAGGGACATGTAGCTAGTTGTTGTCCTAACAAAAAGAGTGAAGCACAAGTTAGTGAGAGCAAGAGAGAGAAGTCACCAGAGAAGAGTAGTGATAAAACGGAGAAAGCGTTAAACTCTCCAAAGAAATCTGCTCCCAAGCAACCAGAAAATGTTGTTGTTGGTGTAGATAGGGCTGAAAAAGGAACTCCTCAAGTTCCTCGTTTTCAAAGAAATCAACCAAGATTTCATCCTAGATCTCCACCAGGCAGAAATGAGAGACCTAGAAGCTGTTCACCAAGAATGAACAATTTTAATTCAAATAATTTCAGAAGTCAAGGTCAATATCAAAATCGATACCAAAATAATGGTGGTTGAAATTTTTATAATAATGGCTTTAAAAATTACAACAATAATGCTTCTTGGAATCAAAATCAAAATTTTCAAAGGTCAAATAGTCCATACACACATAGGAACCCTCAGGACCAAAGACCTAGTGGAAATCAAAATCAAATTCCAACAGGTCTAAGATCCAAGATTCCAATTAGGAGTAATGGATATTGGATGGATGTTCTAGTGGTTGGTGAATTTGGACGACCCAAGACCATTAAGGCTTGGGTCCCCCAATCTAACTAATTTCTTGGTTGGTGTGTGCAGGAGCTGCTAAGGAGGATTATCAACTTATGGTATGTTGATAGTGGCTGCTCTAGGCACATGACGGGGGATGCGAGATTATTGACTGAGTTTGAAGAATATGATGGAGGACATGTGAATTTTGCGGGTGCGAAAGGTGGTAGAATTACTGGATGAGGAAAGGTGACCAATGGGAAGATCGCATTGGACAAAGTGAACTATGTGGAGCAGCTTAAAACACAATCTCATGAGCGTGTCACAAGTCTGCGACAAGGGTCACTCGGTCCATTTTACCCCGAATGAAGCATTAGTCTTGAAACCAGGTTTGGAGATACCAGACGATTGGATAGTGATGCGAGCGCCAAGGAGAAATGACACTTATGTCATGGACATGGGTGCTAAGGATCCGACTGTTGTAGTGGCGTGTTTACAATCAAAAGCATCTGAAGCTGAATCGATGTTGTGGCACAGACGCATGGCCCATATTAACTATTGAAAAATGAATTACCTTGTTAAACATGAGCTAGTGAAAGGGGTTCCATTGCAGAGGTTTCAAGTGGAAGATAAATGTCTTCCATGTCAAAAGGGAAAACAACACAAGAAACCTCACAAATCAAAAACAGTAAATTCCATAGATGCCCCTTATGAATTACTTCACATGGATTTATTCGGTCCAGTGAACGTGAGGAGTATAGGTGGAAAGTACTATTGTTTAGTTGTCACTGATGATTACTCACGTTATTCATGGGTTTTCTTTTTAGGTACAAAATATGAGACAGCGGAGATGTTGATAGATCATTTTACAAAATTGGAAAACGTCCATGATGCAAAGATCAAGAGGATAAGGAGTTATAATGGCACGGAGTTCAAGAATCGTATTCTGGATATCTATTATCTTCGCAGGGGAATTGAACATCAATATTCTGCTCCTTATACGCCTCAACAGAATGGAGTCGCTGAGAGGAAAAACAGGACGTTGATTGAAGCCGCTAGGACGATGCTTTCAGATTCAAAGCAACCAGTTCTTTTCTGGGGAGAAGCTGTGAATACAGCTTGCTATGTCCTAAACAAAGTTTTAACTGTTAAACGTTTTAACAAAACTTGTCATGAGTTGATGTTTAACAAGAAACCAAACTTAGAAGGCTTTGAACCATTTGGATTACCCTACACCATTGTGCGAAATAAAGATAAACAAAAATTCGGTGAGGTAGCTGACGAAGGCTACTTTCTAGGTTACGTACCTGGCACACCGAATAAAAGGGTTTTTAATCTAAAAACTGGTAAAATTGAGGTTGTGTTTAATGTTGAAATTACTTCTTACAAACCTCAACAATCAACGAGTGGACCTGCTATATTATATGATAATGAAAGTGTTTTTAAATCATTTAATATTCCTGAGTTTTCCAACGCAGATGAGTCTCAACTGATTCAAACAGTGATAAATGGTGATGATGAAGGCCAGTTCATGCCTAGATCGAATGTTGATATGACAGATGCTCCGGACACTTCCCAAGGTGTTGCTGATACTGATTCAAGCGATAGTGAACCTGAACCCAATCAGGGGGAGGACTTCATTAATCCGTTTGCAAATCAGAATATTCAGGGGGAGGTTGGATCGAACCTGGGTGACAATCTAGTTATCGATGATGTTGCTACTACACGAGCAAATAGAGATCATCCAGTTGACATGATACTTGGAGATCCTACTGCAGGTGTTCAGACGAGAAGAAGCATAGCAGCGAATACTGGTTTATTTGTTTCGATTGAGAAGACTGGGATTGTGAACGAGTGCTTGTACAGTTTCTTTATTTCCCAAGAGGAGCCGAAGAACATTCATATGGCTCTTAAAGACAAATCATGGGTTGAAGCTATGCAAGAGGAATTGGCCCAGTTTGCTAAGTTGAAGGTTTGGGAGTTGGTTGATCTTCCTAAAGGTGAAAGAGAGATTGGCACTAAATGGGTGTTTATGTGCAAGAAGGATGAAAGAGGGATAGTCACGCGAAACAAGGCTCGATTGGTGGTCAAAGGTTTCAATCAGCAAGAAGGGATAGATTACAATGAAGTGTTTGCACCAGTGGAAAGGTTGGAGGTAATTCGTTTGTTTCTGGTTTTCGCAACTTTCAAGGGCTTCAAAGTTTACCAACTAGACGTGAAGAGTGCGTTTCTTTACGGGAAAGTCCAAGAAGTGGTGTATGTCTCACAACCAGATGGGTTCGTTGATCCAGATTATCCCGATCGAGTGTAGAAACTTGATAAGGCTTTGTATGGGTTACATCAAGCTCCTAGGGCGTGGTACGAGAAACTGTCTACTCATCTGATAAAGAATGGTTTTGAAAGAGGTCAGATTGACAGTACACTGTTCATCAAAAGGAAGTAGGAAGATTTTCTGCTGGTACAGGTGTACGTGGATGACATCATCTTTGGGTCATCTGATGAAAGCATGTGTAAAGAGTTCGAGCAGGTGATGAAGAGCAAGTTCGAAATGAGCGCCATGGGTGAGCTGTCTTACTTTCTAGGATTACAAGTTGAACAGAAGGAGGATGGGATGTTTATTCATCAAACAAAGTATGTGTATGACATTTTGAGTCGGTTCAAAATGAATGATTGCTCTACTTTCAACACACCCATTTGTGAAAATGACAATATTGGCCCAGGTCATGAAAGTTTTGAAGACGTTGATCCTACTCAATACAGGGCAATGATTGGTTCTCTAATGTACTTGACTGCTTCAAGACCCGACATCATGTTTGCCGTATGCTTGTGTGCCAGATATCAGGCGAATCCAAAAGAGTCACACATGAAAGCAATAAAGCGGATTCTTCGTTACTTGAAGGGGAAACCTAAACTTGGGTTGTGGTATCCAACTAATAGTGATTTGACGTTTGTTGCTTACACTAACTCAGACTTTGAAGGATGCAAATCGAACAGAAAGTCTACAACAGGTGGTTGTCAGTTCTTAGGAGGCAGGATTGTGTCTTGGCAATGCAAGAAGCAATCTTGTGTGTCTACCTCTACGTGTGAAGCTGAATATATTGCTGCTGGAAGCTGCTGCTCTCAGGTTCTCTTCTCTGGATAAAACAGCAAATGCGCGATTACGGTTTGGATTTCACTCGTACTCCTATTATGATAGACAATAATGCCACTATTTCAATAACTAATAATCCCGTGAAACACAGTCGAACAAAACATATTGACATACGTCATCATTTTATACGAGATTGTGCTGAAAAGTGACTAATTGAATTACATCGAGTCGACACAGAAGATAACCTGGCAGATCTTTATACTAAAGCATTTGACAGGGCTCGCTTTGAACATTTAGTCGAACTCAACGGGATGAGGAATCCTGAATAACTGGTTTTTCATAAGAATTTTGTAAATAGTTTACTGCTTTTCTTAAAAATCAAAAATACAAAAAAAATTGAAAAATAAAAAACATAAAGAAAAATAGAAAAATCGAAAATGAGTTATCACTGTGTGAAAAAGAAGAAATGATAGTACATCAGCAAGTTAGACTGTCACACTGAAATAGAACCATATATTGCTTAAGTGTGATAGCAGCTTCATCATACGATGTACCAGTAGGCAAAAAGCATGAAATAATCAACTTACCAATGTGATATAAACCTAAATGAACTGAATATGAGTGGAGAACACATCAGTGGTGTATGGTTTAATGACCTTCCATCTTGCGTTGATAGATTGCAAAAATCTGAAGTTTTGGGTCTTTATACTGTTATTTCATTTAGGGATATCT
The DNA here is from genome assembly GCF_002127325.2 of Helianthus annuus. Taxonomy (NCBI): domain Eukaryota; kingdom Viridiplantae; phylum Streptophyta; class Magnoliopsida; order Asterales; family Asteraceae; genus Helianthus; species Helianthus annuus. The sequence continues at coordinate 50,009,141 of NC_035444.2, forward strand.
TGGTTGTCCTTCTGTTCAGAACTAAAATTGTACATGACCCCAGGAAAGAAAGTCACTTGGAATTAGCTCATTTCTATTTGAATGTCTGTATGTAGTCTCGATACACACAATTTTGATCTGATTCTTAAATCTTCTCTGAAAAAAGTCGTGTACCTCCTCTGCTGCATCCAGATATATGCTGATCTGGAGGTGCTAGGCAACGACAGCTTCTGCTGCATCCAGATACATGCTAGATACATGCTGACCTAGCTGTACGTTGTCGCGCTATAGATCTAATACACCCGAAGGAGGCCCTCAAGTGCCCAAAAGAAACCCAAGAAACCTATATCAAACTGAGAAAAACTCATTTAATCTGTATATTATACCATCTCTACTAAAGATCTATTCTGTTCTCTTCTCAACCTATTCCCAGTTAAGATTTCAGAAATCTGGATTGGACTTGTGAAATATGTGGTAGGGAAGATACTTGCATGATAGAGTGTGTTGTTTATATTTCCAGGATTTGATTAGTATTTATTTGGGTGTTCATAGTTAAGCAATCAAAACATGATAAAACAGATTATATGCAGACCTAGACACAGTCAGGATATCTTAAAGGATGACATCAGTATACTCACCTACTACGATGAATCTTTGTGCATACCTTGATCGCGGGGGTATATCTTGTTGTGGGACACACTAATATATCAGTAATACAATTACCTTAACATATCATACGGTAATGGTACTTGAAATGTTCATGCATTTTGTTTAAGTGGACAAACATACTGGTAATCGTCTTAAACTGTTTTCACTAAAACATTAAATAAAGAATAATCGAATTGTGTGAAACAGTTTGATTGTGCTGATATGATCTTCTTACCAGTGATTCTCACAAAAATAGAGTGTTTATAATATTACCTTAATGTATCATACGGTAATGGTACTTGAAATGTTCATGCATTCTGTTTAAGTGGATAAACATACTGGTAATCGTCTTGAACTGCTTTTCACTAAAACATTAAATAAAGAATAATCTAATTGTGTGAAACAGTTTGATTGTGCTGATATGATCTTCTTACGAGTGATTCTCACAAAAATAGAGTGTTTATTGTTTTTGTTATTTACTTGCTTTCAGAAAATATAAAAATCCAAAAATAGTGTCTTTTTCTATTTAAAATTCTTAACGTACGGAAAACTGTTATTGGTGGAGGAATTGTTACTGATAGGGGGAGACGGTGTTAGAAAGTGAGTTCAAAATTTTAAATCAGACAGGTTATTCTGTGTTGAACAAAAAGTTTTGCGTGTTGGTGATGAAGTTGAAAATGCTTAATCTGTGATACAGTTTAACTATCTCTTGAATAATAATAATTTATTTAACTTTGTTGAAAATTTTTTATTGTTTCTCGAGATGTTTGTTTTATAGTATACAGATTGAAGCGGTTTGTTGCTGAGAAGTTGCTGTGAAGTGTGAAGATGAGAGTTTGATTGGATGCATGGTAGAACCTCCTTTCTATATTGCAGACAAAGTTGAAGAGTTTGAAGATTGCTGTGCAAATGCTAAACTGGAGTTTACTCAAGTGCTAACGTTTTTGAAGATTTGGTGATTGGATGCATCAGCTTAGGGGGAGTATGTCTGTGCTGACAGAAGCTATTGAAGCTGAAGCTATCCAAAGACCAAAGACAGTGCAAGACTACATGAAGATTGCAAGAAGACTGAAGACAAAGTTTTTATGAAGCTATTGTCAAGGGGGAGTTTGTTGGTGCATATTCTGTGACAACAACTTAGATTTGGTCTTTGGCTATCTTGTAACTAGTTAAACGATAAACAGTTAGCACGTTTAGCTTTGTATTAGTGAGATAATTGAGTTTGGGCTAAACTAAACCCACATTGGGTCATAGGGGATGAATTGGGCTTGCCCAAGTAGTAAACCCTAGTCCAACTTGTAAACCTTGTGTTATATAAACAAGGTTAGACATTAGGGTTCAGGTTAATCAGCCAAAAACAGTTGTGTGAGAGATAGAATTTCGTGAGAGACATAGTCTTGGACGAATTAGGGTTTGATTGATTGTAATACGTTTGTTTGATAATCAATAGAAACCCGGTTGAAAGTGATTTGCTGTTCTTACACGTTTTCTGCTATTTTCTGATCAAGAGGATTCCGCACTCTTGATTAGATTGACAATTCTGTGAAGATCCATACACATCAAGGGGACCTACATTGCACATTCAGTAAATTGTTTTCGAGATATAAACCTAAATTTCAAACTTGCTTGTCTCGTGGGGAACATTTCTTGGATATATGGGTAACCACCGAAATCTTGTTTGAAAGGTCCGTTTTTCTGAGATACTAGGTCTTTATACTCAGTGATATCTGGGGTATTATCCCGGGACTTCTGATTTTGCCGAAGCAATAGCCTAGTCCCCGTATAATACTTTCCGTTTGCTTGATATAAAAGTGCCGCCCTCAGCATAAAAATGATGAAACATTGAAAATGCTAATCATGTGCTGTTGAAGAAAATATCCTCTAAAGGGAACACACCAAAAGTCGAGCCGTCATCTCTCTGCTGAACGGAAGTTCTGACCTGAGCTCTCACGGTTACACATTTAACCCTTTACAAATATCATCTAGGTATACTCACCTGTAAGACTGAATATTGGGATATGGATACGGGAGTATATTCAAGTGGTGGGACACATGAACAAGTTTACGTGCTTAAAACACTAATATCGTATCTCAAAACAATTGAGCTTTGTGTGAAAATTTAAGTGGACCTGTATACTGACAATCTAAGTGAATCGTTTAGAACTTAAAATGTTTAAAGCTTAACAGTGTTAGTGATTTGTCTCATAAACTGATATGATCCTCTTACACAAACTCACAAAAATAGTGTCTGTAAATATTTCTGTTTCTGCATTACATTTAGAAAATTCCAAAAAGATTTTCAGTGTGTTTTAGCATAAAATTTTGAAAAATTCAAAAAGATTTTCAACAACTGATATTGGAAAGCTGATTTTCAAAATTCCGAGTGCTGAACATGATGAACAGGTTTGGGAAGATTTTGTTTGAAAACTCATATTTACAAGTGGCTATCAAATTTATTAAATGATAAATTTTTCAGATCGTTACTTGCAAAAGTTTAAATTTGTTAAATTGTTAAATTTATAAATCTTATTTTTGGGTAGAGTATGTGCAGGATAGCCAGGATTCTGATCCTGAGTAGACAGAGAGTCAGGTTTCGATCCTGATCCTGTGAAAGCCAGTCTACGATCCCAGTACAACTTGAGGGGGAGTCTGTTAGAGAGAGAGAGTCTGAAGATGCAAGAGCTAAGAATTTGATCATGAAGATGCAAGAAGAGAGTTAGAGTGAGGCAAGAGCCAGATCGAGATTCTGGAAGATAGAGCCCAAAGACTGATAAAGACTGAAGACATTGAAGACTCGACACTTAAGACTCGTCAACATTCGAGGGGGAGTCTGTTGGTGCATGTGTCTGTCAACTTCGTCTTGTATCGAGTCTTGTACATAAGATGTTAGATCAGGGCGCGTAGTTCGAGAAAATAGCTTTAGATGTAATTCCGCTTGGAAGGTGCTAATTCCGCTTGAAGTGTGTTGGTGTAATTCCGTGCGGAATTAGATTCCGCTTGGAATTCTAATTCTGCTCGGAGCTTGTTCACGCGGAATTAAGACAATATAAATACCCTCCAAGTGAAATCATTTGTAACTTCTGAGATTCTGGTACCGAAGTGATGCCGACGTGTCGTTTTGATCTGTATTGATGTTATAATCAATAAACAAGACGTTTAATAGTGAAACAAGCTGTTTTACAAGTTTGTTTCTTTGTTTCCGCCTCTGAAACAGACAAGAACTCTTCTGATTGACTCGTTTGGGTCACGGAACGATCCTACACTCGGACGAACACCCATTTCCACACATCCATCATCTTCATTCACTTCTCATTCAATCCAAACATATCCAAAGGTGTTAGAAGCATAGTAAAGAAGCTTGGATCTTTCGGAAGTTAAAGGACCTTTCTCTTGTGCTTTTATCCACCACATTTATCATCTTCGTCAACTAGTGATCATCTATAGCCTTGAGCTAGTTGTAAGAACACTCTACACTTCATTTTACATCATATTTTGTTGGTTAAAAGAATATACATGTTGATAATCATAATGAACACTAAGAATCAAGAACATGAAACATGAACATAAGCTTAAAAATCTAAAGAAATCATGTTGTTTAGTGTTGTTGTGCTACTTGATGATTGATTGTTTATGTTAATGATGTAGATCAACATGTGATCTTGCTAGATAGTGATTAAAGACATAATCTAGCAAGATGAGAGGATGATTATGTTAAAGATCAATAGATCATCCTCATGAAAATCATGAACTTGAAAGTATAAGTTGTTTTCTTGTAAAGTGATGATCAAAGTAATGTATAAGTCTTGTAAATCTATGATTATAAGAGTGATTTTTCAAGAAACCAAGTTAAAAATACAAAGTCTACTTAATCTTGGTTCTTAAAGAAATTAACCATGTTTTTAGAGGTTAAACATGTGAAGAAATATATATATGTAATAAGAAAAACTCAAGAAGAAACATTTTTAGAAAAATGATTTACAAGTTGTGAAGATCTAATTTCTTCAAAAATGATGTTTTTAATTAAAAAATCACATTTTAAAGGGTAACTAGACTCATTAAATACACTAGTAAGTTACTACACATTTTTTATAAATTTTCAAGTTCATGATGTAGTAGTTTATGCTTGATTTTGGCAAATTGGTAAGTCAAGATTGATTTGTTGTTGATTGTGTTGATTTACAAAAGAAAATGATATGCCATGAAGGCATGGAAACCTCCATTTTTAGAGGAAACTATGGCAAAATTTTCTAAAAAATAAACACTTAGAAATATATTTTTGAACAAATATTTACAAGTATATTTTTAAACCATGAATTTTCACATAAAGTTGCCATAATTTTAAAAATTATAAATATTGGAGGTTGGTTTTTATAAATAAAATTGACTAAGTATGTATTTAGGAAAATATATATTTAGAAGTCACCATGTGTGTGATTATTTGTATATTATGTGTATTAGTTATATTATTTTAGGACTTCAAATAATATAACTCATCAAAATACCAAAAATTATAATCCAAAATATTATCAAAATTCCAAGAGAATGAATATATAAAGTATACCCAAAATATTGGAGAAACCGAACAAAGAATATAACTCACAAAAATATTCCGGAAATTTTATTCATAAGTATATTTTGGAAAAGGGTATTTTGGACACCAAGAGAACAAAAATATGATTTTTACAATTATTACAAAATTATATCATATTTTTGACCATAAGAAAATATATTATTTTTGGGTGAATAAAATATATATATATTTTCTTGAAATTATCAGAAGATATATTATTTTTTTTTGGGAAGAAAATATACATTTTCTTGAACAAACATGAAATACATTATTGTTTTGGGTGAAAATAAGTTTATATATATTTTCTAAGTTTGACTTGGAAATGTACTATTTTTGAGACTTGTATGAGATTTATAAATATTTTGCCAAGGAAAAATTATAAGTAATTTTTCTATGTAATATTTCTTGAAATACATATATGTTGAAAATATATATTGATGTATTTTTATTAGAAATATTATTCTGAAAAAGTTAAGTATAAAATAGTTAATAAACACAATAAAAATATGTATTCTCGTACGCATAAACACACCGGAATACGCCACCGATACTTGGCAAAAATATACAAGTCTAAGAATACGAATACAAATACACCCATCCTTGGGAAGGATATACATGTATAAATACATGAAAAGGAACAAGTTAAAATGTATTATTTTAACTATTATTCCAAAAGTTAATAAATATAATTTAAGTTAAAATATTTATTATTTTAACAAATAATTATATAACTTGGAATAATATTGAAGACACAATAAAACGTAACTCAAAGACACTAATTAATACTAAGTCAAGGCACGACCCGCTCGTCTAATAGACCGTAGTATGTTGTAGGTAGTCGTGTACACCAGTGGAGACTTTGAGTTACAGTTGGATTCGAAGAACGCAAAACTGTGAGTTCATGTCCCCCTTTTCTTCTAACTGTTTTGTTGTATAACTTCGGGGGTGAAGTACATGTTATAGAATGTTTACAAATGATTACAATTGGTATGGTTAGCTAAGGAATGTACTGTAGATCATGTGAATGGGTAGGCGCACTCTTAAGACCATTAATCCTTGTGTTAGGACCGAGGGGCATGAGTGATAGATCTATTTGGGTGTAGCGAGCCCACACCCATGTGGACCGGGGTTTGGCCCATGAGGTGACTATGTCTTACAACCAGAGGCCCGGTACAAAATCTGCTAGGTTTGAGCCTTCCTACGCCGTTGCACACATGTTAATGGCCTTGCAAACATTGATCTGTTTCCTTGTTTGCTTTCATACCGAGTTTACAAAACATACCTACTAACAATGATTACAAAGGTTTATTCGTGCACACACACAAAACACATGAACTCGCTCAACTTTTGTTGATGTTTTAAAACTACATGTATTTCAGGGAATTAAATGAGAAATCTGGCGAGCGTTTGGATGTTTCAAGTAATGTTGGAAATAAAAGATGTCATCCAGAGTCTAAAGGTTTGGATTGTGCGTCTTATCCTGGATAAGATACATAATTCAAAGCCTGGTTTTATTAATGTCTTTTTTTAGTCCTTATGGAACTCTGAAACAATTTGCATGGTTTGTATTATGGATTTAAAGTCGGTGTTGGATTTCTAAACAATGTTGTTGTATGTTTTAAAACATAAATTAATGGATGAACATCTTTCGTTTTATCATATAGATGTTTGTTATGGTTGAATGCAATGAAATTAAGCAAGTCACACATAATCACGCTTCTATAAAAGTTAGAGTGTGACATGACATAGGCTTAACATACCTTAAATAACCTTTACATAACTTAGAAATAAGTTTTGAAGGGGTTGAGGTGTCGAAAACAAGTTTATTCGATCGTAGGGACTATTTGCGACAAATTGCAAAACTATGCCGATTCGCATAGTAACGAACATTCCGGAACTTGATCATAAGCTAAACATACCCTAATATCCTTTACAAAGCTTTGGAATAGGCTTTGAGAGGTTCGTTATGCAAAGTTTGCATTTACGCGCATATCATATGCTATGAACATATCCGGACATCCAAAAATTTTTGTAATCATTAAAATAATTTATTTTAGTGATTGGAATGCAAAAATACCATCCATCGTGCAATTTGGATCGTTTTCGCGTCTATTCGAGTTTTCGTCGTAATTAACCGAATAACGTGACTGTACGACCAAACGAACCGACATCCGAGATGTTTTCAAACATATTTTAAGTTACCTATACTTTAACTTCATTGTTGAGCCTTGAAATGGGGTTAACGGGGCATAAAAACACCAAAAACTGAGTTTAATGCATGCAGGGGCCAATTCTGCCAAATCTTTAAACATCTCTCGCGGGGCGCGACAGACTCACCAGACAGAAACAATGAATCTGGCTTTACATCCTGTTTCCACTGGTTTTAATCCCTAATTTGGCATACCATTAGCTTCTTTTTGGACTCCCCTTGTATTCTAAACTATGGGCCACATGTGTATGGCCAAGATCATGCCTTGATCCTTGCAAAAACACAGGTAATGATCTTGTTAATTCAAGGTTTCCTATAAATACCCATCAAGTTTGCCATTGTTCCTTGCTCAAATTGAATCAAATCTGCTCTAAGTTGAAGCTCTCACTTGTGAAGGCTTCATACCTGAGCATTTTAGTTCAATCCTTACTAGCTTGGATCCTTTGTAAGATTCTTTCATGCTTGTTTATGCTTTTCAAACATGAAAGTCAAATAGTGTTTGACTTTCTGCTTTAACCATGAATTGGTCAAGTCAAAGTACAATCGAGCTTTGCAACGTGAGCGTAATCACGATAGTTATAGTCCTTTGTGACTATACCGACTGATTACCACGTCGATTAGTCGAAGTAACTAGTCAAAATTTCGGTCAAAATGCGTATTTATGCGCATTTTGCGACAAAGCTATTTTCGGGTATCAAAACACTTTGTTTTGATATCAAACCTGTTTCCTAACTTAGTTAAACATGTTTAACTCGTCACTTTTAATCTAGTGCTTGTATAGGGTCGTAAGTCAAGCGGTCTTGACAACCGCTTAGACTTTCGAACCCGACCCGTTTGGTCGATCGTTAGGATCCGACCAAGCATATTTTGTGACCATAGTTGTATAAAGAATATCCTTCTGAGGTTATACCTTATGGTCACTTAGTTTAATTAGTTGTATGATAGGTAGTTTATATGCCTTAGGTAAATGACCAAAATGCCCTTTTCATGCATAATTTGAATTTAAGCATATGTAACTTAAATTTTTTCACTTAAACTCATTAGGCAACATATTTAAACATGTTAGGGCATAAAATACTTGTCATAGGACTAGTTAGGCGTCTCGAACGCGTATTCACGCGAATGACACGTTAAAGTAGCGTAGACTACCTTAACAGGTCGTAAGCACTTAGTATAGGTTCTGATTTAGGATGTAGGCTTTGTTAAACCATATCACATGAGTTCCAATACTCATTTGCTTTACGAGACCTCATTCTACCCGATCTCTCGATTTAGGTGCCGATTTATTAACAAAATGATCTGATTACTAGGTGCCACTTGATTTCCTTGGTTTGCCCGAGCTTTGTTAAGTTCATTAGATCGAGGATACTTTGCAATTCAACGTGAGTACATAGTTCCCCTCTTTTACCGCTTTCAATTGTTTTGGGGTGATTCATATGTGCTAAGCGACTTCGAGTTTTCTAAAATGAATGCTATGGTTTGTATTAAACACAACGATTTCAATTATATGAACACACTTGTTGGGACATTGGTCGAAAGACAATTGAATGACATTCATTAACTATTTTTTTAGCCAAGCACTAGTACGTTATGGTACCATAGGATATTATGATACCATAGGATCTGACAAATCCCGTTACTGGACTTTCACCATGGTTATGGGGGTAATGTGGGTAACGATAGAACCTGATGATTGTTAACTTACCCTTTGGTGGTTTGTTAATACTAGGTGAACGATTAGGACGAGTCACACAGGTTTGAATGTATTCAATAGAACGACCAAAAGTTAGTTTTCACAATTTATACATGAACCCCTGGAACTATTGAACTATGTGAACTATTTGAACCACTAGAACTATTGAACTATGTGAACTATTTGAACTATTTGAACTATTTAAACCACTGGAACTATCTGAACTATGTGAACGACTTGAACTCTTGAACCATTGGAACTATTTGATCTATGTGAACTATTTGAACTATTTGAACGATTGGGACTATTTGAACTACTGAACGATTGTGTTATGGTAAGTGATTAGGTAACGGGGTGGGTGTAATGTGATAAAAGCATGGTGGATACGCCGCTGGTACTTCCTATATATAAGTTTTTTTAACACATTACATGTCGTTGCATTATCTAGATCACTTGGACAAATGTTTTCAAAACGAAATTACACTACAAGGTTTTATTAACGATATAAACCATACAAAGTTTACTCTCAACGACAATTTACTACTTGGTTTTCAAAAATAAATGTTTTCAGTTAAGATTCATGGCTACAATGGTTTTGGTTTACACGTATATCAACATGTAAAAGTTGATAGAAACATACTGCAATATCAAACTCTTTTTGTTTTCAAGGTACACACTCGAAAACTCTTGTAGTTGGACGAGGTATTGCAATATGAACTCAGGGCCATGAATCTGACACACTCACAAAACCTATGTACTCGCCGGCATTTTTTTGCTGACGATTTTCACATATGTTTCAGGTACCGTAGTTTGATGATGATTATGATGCATGCTCACATAGGAATGGACGAGGCCTTAGTGACTTAATAACAATGAAAGTCAATATGTTCATGTTTTGCTTTTGATATTCGAGACAATGTAATAAGCTTAATTCAATAAAGCGAAACTTCAATCCATGTGTTGTGAAACAATGATTCTGTTACGACACTCCCTGGCGTTTCCGCCGTGGTTTGTTGTTTTAACGCGGTCGGGGTGTGACAGAAGAGTTGGTATTAGAGCTAATGGTTATAGGGAATTAGGTTATTAGTAATGCTTTGACCTAGACTATAACCTTCCTAGGACCCTAACACACGTTATCTTGTGTTTAGTCTTAAAACAATATCGTTGCCTATCTTTAGGTGACAACCACAACAAGAACACGAATTACGAATCCGACTTGAAAACTAATCATCTCTTCTTAGATGATTTCTTATAAGGTTTTGAACCTTCAAAGTTTCAAAATCTCGTCAAAGTTTGGGTCTTATTAATGTGAACACGTGCAATCTGGAAGGGAGGGTGCCTGTATCCCGAGTTTTCTGTCTAAGGCTAGAGTGTTCGTACAAATCTATATAATCGGACCAGTCACTCTTACCTGGGAACTCTTGGGGTGAGTGTCCACTTATAGGATAAAACATGTCTTTGCGATACATTATAAGGACTTATTTACTTTGTTCAGCCTCTATACGTCGTTTGTTTGTTCGAGGTAACGAAAGAATGATCGCCTTCCTTATGTTTCGTCGATATCTTCGGTACCTCTTTTGTCCATTCAAATGTCAATCTCACTCGTTTCTTGTTGGTGCATATGTCTGTCGACTTCGTCTTGTATCGAGTCTTATATCTAGATAGGCTAAACAAGAGCTTGATAGGCTAGAAAACAAGAATCTAGGGTTGTTGGACCATTTTACACGAATTGGCAGTGCCAGTTCATGGGAAATGGCCATTTCCCATGAAATGGACATGGCAGTTTCATGGGGAATGGATTTAGTATAAATATGTGACTTAAGATTTCATTTTGTAACTTTTGCAATTCTGGTAGCGAAGCTCTGCCGAGGTGTCAAATGGCCTGTAAACTTGTCAAATCAATACATAAGACATTTAAACTACTTCTACTTGCAAATCAAGCTGATTCAACATCAAAACGTCTGATTCCGCCTCTCGTTTTGATCAAAAACTCTTCTGAATGACTCGTTTTGGTCGTCACAACGATCCTACAAGTGGTATCAGAGCTCAGGAGGAAGAGTTCTTACCGATTCAGTTTGATTTCATCCGAAAATCTCACTTCTACTCACTTTCTTCACACTTTTTCAAAATTAATCGAGTTTTTACGCTCCAAATTAGCTGATTTTTTATATGTTGTGCGAAAATACCTGATCTGTAACCCTACAAAGTTTTAAATCTTAAATCAAAGCCGTTTGGGAGAAATCTAAGTTTTTTGGTCCGAAATCGCGTGAAAGGTCCATCAATTCGCACAAATTGAAGTATTAGTGATCAATTCCGCACGTATTGACTCCATTTCGTGTGAAAGTGCATCAATTCGTGTGAAACTTTGTTTTCGATTCATGCAAGGTGGTGGAAATCTGCCAAATCGTGTGAAAGATACGTATCAGGTCGTACGAATTGAATATCTGATTCAAGTCGTTTAAGTGTTCATCAGTCCAATCATGTGCATGTCATCACATGTTTCTAAAAATCAGTTTGAATATTAATTGAGGTTGTCGGCCTTTGTGATTAATATTGGTTCAATCAAAATATTAAAGTCAACTGTGACATCATAAGAATTCTTTTATCAATATATTCAGAAACAGTTGTCGGCCTTTAAGAGAAAGACTTAAAAGATTGCATGTGAAGTTATCAGTTGTGCATGTGGTTCAATTTACTCGAATCAAGAATTGAGTAATTGCGGTTGTTATCAGGCCCATGTGATTGATATCATTGTCCAAGGTATCGGTCCAATCAGCAATTGATTAGAATCAATTTTGTCGGCACATGTTATCATATATCGGCCCAATTATACCTTATTGTGATTCCGATGGATGGAGTGGCCCAATTAAATCTAAGATTGTTGCATGAGAAATGAAAATTGTCAGACATAAACTCAAGGATTTACATGTGATATTGTGTTGAGGTCCAATTAAAATCATTTGATAACAATTTGACGGCCATTAATTTGATATAAAGTTGGACGGCCCAATAGATTTAAAGTCCAAATTGTGTAATGTGGTCCAAAAGCTTCATTTTGTTTTTTTTTTTGAAATTGGTAGCCCATGTGATTTCATATTGATGCGGCCCATGAGAAATTGATTGTTATTGTTGAAGCCCAATACACTTCAACGGTCCAATTAGAATTTGTTTCAATTAAAAAAATGTTGGCCATTTTCAAAAGTTAAAGCACATCAGATCTTATGGTTTGAAAGCACATCAGGTTGTACGGATTGAACTCCAAGTAGTTTGAAACTGATCCCAGTTCGCATGAGGTGTATCAGGTTGTTTGAGGTGTATAATATCAGATCGTTTGAATTAGATCAGATCGTTTGAAGGAAATCTAGTTCGGATGAGTCAAGTCGTTTGAAAGTTGTTTGATTTTGATTCAATTTGCATCAAATACAGGTCGTTTAAGTGTGTTTGTTCCAGTCAGCATGAAACTCAGATTGTCTGATAACTCAGTTCGTTTAAAAAGTCTGTTATTGTAAACTTTCGATATCGAAACATGGATTCTGTGTTTTATAACGCGTTTTTCGGAAATGGTATGCCTGCTCAGACTCCAGTGAGTATTGAACAGAAGAAGTTTAATATCTTTACAACTATCAAGGGAGAGTCAACAAAAGATTTGATTGAAAGGTATTGTCATTTGGTTGTAGAGATGAAGCATTTGAACATTAACAAAACAGATGAAGAGTGGGTTGACAAGTTGGCAAATGCTTTACTGCATGATGAGTAGGGCACATATTTGTTGGTTTGGAAGAAAAACTTGGAATATGTTGGCTTCAATTTGAGCACGTTCATCGAGAAGATTGAAGCTCAAGAACTTGAACTTTGAAAGATTAGAAAAATGAAGTCTGACGTCGAATCAGAAGATGTGGAGTCCGAATCAGAAGAGAAGTCTGAGTCAGAGTCCGAAGGGATTGGTAAAACAGGAAGTAAAATTGACAAATAAGGAAAGGTTTTTGAAAAGATTGATCCAATTCCTGAAACACCATGCGAAAACTATTTAAAACCCTGCATGGATTGTCTTGAAAAAGACAAACAGTTTCAAGAGTTGATGAAATATACTGAAAACGTAAAATTTGATCTTAATGATGTGAAAGAAGCCTATGACACTTTATCACGTTCAATCAAAATGATTCAAAAGGAAAATATAGAAAATGATAAAACTACTAAGTTGTTCAAAGAAACTGTCATGGAAAAGCAGATGGAGATTAACATTCATCTGGACACATTCGCATCTTTGAAAAAGGAACTTGAACTAATGCGAATTGAAACATAAAGAGTCGACAAAAAGGTGATCAATTATATTTCATCGTCATATGTGATTCATCAGATTATTCCTCAACAAGCTGATTTTAAAAATGTTCCACCCCCAATGTGGAATCATTATACTCAGAAGTATCCAGATGGGGTGGAAGAAGCGTTGAACCTCAAATTGAGGACAGAGGAGAATGAATTACCGGAGAGCATAGATGTTACATTCTCTCCATCTGACACCGACAACAAGTCACAACTTGTGAAAACAGTTGTAGACCTAGTGTTGGATGAAGAAAGTGATAACTCTGATCTCAAAATGGTTAAAAGGGTGTACAATAATGAATTTCTGACATCTAAAAATAATTTGAATGACGAGACATTCAAAGTGGCATATACTTTGAATGATTCTGACAAATTATTTTCTGATGACGAATTTCCAATAAGAAGTGTACAAACTGAAAAGATTAAAAAGGTTTTTAAATTAACAGAAATCAATATTTCTGAAATAAAAGATGTAAATCTTAATGAAAAACCTAAAAAATACACTTCAAGAGTTCAACAAAGATTGAATAAGAAAAAAAGGTTACAGTTCTGGTTCTGGTTTTCAAAAGAAACCAAACCATAACAGTAATTTCAAAAAGAAAGGTTTAGGTTTTATTCCCTTAGAAAAACATAAAAATGTGAAAAATTATATATCAAAAACTAAATTTGTTTCAGGAGGAAGTTCAGAAGAAGAGAAATGAGAAACCATTCTGGAGACAGTCAAATAAGGAGTTTCTCGCTGAAAGGAAAAAGAATATGATGATTAAATCTGAACCAAGAGTTGAACGAAGAACCTATTTCAAATGTCAAAAAGGTTGGACATATTGCTTGGAATTGTCCAAAGTCTACCAACACAAAACAGGGAGTTTATTCTAACTCAAAATTGAAAGAAAAATGTGTTGAGAAAAAGGAACAACCAATAGAAAAATTCAAAGAGTTCAAAAATTCGACTTTCGAAGTTGGTGAAAGCTCGAAACATTTTTACAAACGAAGAGTAAATTTGAATAAACAAAAATGGGTTGTTAAATCAGAGGATGGTTCTGGTGATGAATTTGTTTCTTCGGAAGGAAAGGAGCCACTTTCTGGCGATGAATCTGACTCGTCAAAGTCAGAGGAGCCACAAGTTGAGCTCAAAAGTGAAAATTCAGTGCCGCCAATGGATGACGTAAACTTTCCACCATTGCGGGCTGAAAACTTAAAACAAAAAGTTGGAAAGGTTGAGATTTCGAATCAATTCTATTCTGAAAAGAAGGAATTTGATGTCGAAAGGACTTTCAATGGAAAAGTGAAAAATATTTTTGGGAAAATGGTTGAGGGAAAGGTAAAAGGGGTTAAAGAATTTTATGAATAAAAAAGATATTTTCAAACCCCAAGTGAAATTGAAAAGGTCACACCCAAAGCTGGTCAGGCTTGGGTGTCTGTATTCTTTGCTTAAAAATCCTGACTTGCCGTAGCTCCCAAGTTGGTAATCATGGAGCATGAATCGTCATCTTTCTCAAGATAAAAACTGTCATATTTTGATTTACAAGTGGTTTTTTGTTGATTAGAACCTACAAGTGGTTTATCAAGGTCATTAAGTTGAACTTGATCTAACTTTCATACAAGTGGTTGAGAAAACAATGTGATGAAAACCCCGATTTTACAAGTGGTTTCAACAAAACTTATTGTCCGAAAAAAACCATTTTGATTAAAACAAACTTAAGTGTTTTGAAATCATAATGGGAAAATAGTTTGTTGTCAGGGGGAGTTCTGATTGTTTATGCCTAGTGGATGGCGATTTGAAGCAATTCGAAAATAGTTTGTCACTTTACTTTGTACAGTTTAATGCATTTACTTTTCAAATTTTCCCGGAAAATCAAAAATTGAAACATATTTTTGATTTTAGGGGGAGTAAAAATTTTAGAAATTTCAAAAATTTGAAAAATCCAAAAACATGATAAAAATCTAAAAGCCAAAAACATAGAAAAATTCAAAATGAGTTTTGTTGTAAAAAGAGGAAATGATAGTACATCAGTGGACTATCACGACACGCTAAAGATTTGGAAAGTTAAATGTGATAAATGATCTCACTGATGATATGCCAGTAGGTTTTTGCACATTCAGTAGATTGTTTTCGAGATATAAACCTAAAAATCAATACTTACTTATCCCGTAGGGAACATCTCTCGGATATATGAGTAACCCCGGAAATCTTGTTTGAAGGGCTTTCTATTTCTGACATACTAGGTCTTTGTGCGTGGTGATATCTGGGGTATTATACCTGGACTTCTGATTTTGCGGGAGCAATAGCCTAGTCCTCGTATAATACTTTGCATTGCTTTAATCTTAAAGCTCACCCTCAGCATAAAAAATGATGAAAGATTGAAAAATGTTAATCATGTGTTGTGTTGTTGAAGAAAAGATCCCCAAACGGGACACAGCTGAAAGTCGAGCCATCTTCTCTTTGTCTGAACGGAAGTTCTAACCTGAGCTCTCCTGGTCTCGCATTACCTGTTTACGGATATTATTAGTGTACATTCACATGTAAGATTGAATATAGAAGTCTGGAAATGGGAGTATATTCTGAGCTGGGACACGCGAATAAATTTAAGTTCATTAAACGATTAATCTCGTATCTCAAAACAGTTGAACTTTGTGTGAAAATTTAAGTGGATCAGTATACTGACAATCTAAGTAAATTGTTTAGAACTTAAAATGTTTAAAGCTTAACGGTGCTAGTGATTTGTCAAAAACTGATATGATGCTCTTACACAAACTCACAAAAATATTGTCTGTAAATATTTCTTTACTGCTTTTCTTTAAAAAAAATCCAAAAAGATTGTGTTTTTAGCATAAAATTTTGAAAATTCAAAAAAAAATTATTTCATCTTATTTTCGACAACTGTTGTTGGAAAGCTGATTTTCAAAATTCCGAGTGCTAAACATGATGAACAACTGGGTTGGGAGAGTTTATTTGAAATGATTTTAAAAGAGAAATGGTTTCAAATTAATGTTTAAATGATTCAAATTTGAATGTTTCGATTACAAGTGGTTAAACAAAGATTAAAATTGTTATAAATAAAAATCTCATTTTTGGGTAGAGATTTGTGCAGATCCTCGAGTCTAAACCTGAGCAGAGTTTGAGCCAGGTCACGATGCTAGAACGAGAGCTATGTCAGACTGCAATCCCGGAACAATTTAAAGGGGAGTCTGCTAGCAAAGGGGAGTCTGAAGACAGTAGAGCCAGTTTCGGATCCTGATGCCCAAGCCAGCTGCTAATGCTGAGAAGAGTAAGAGATAGATAGAAGAGAAGATAGAGATTGAAGGGTGTTTACATTGTTAAACATTTTAGAAAGAGCGAGAAGACTTATCAAGACTGAAGACTTGTCATTCTGAAGACTCGGCACCGAAGACTTCATCAACATCCAAGGGGGAGTCTGTTGGTGCATATGTCTGTCGACTTCGTCTTGTATCGAGTCCTATATCTAGATAGGATAAACCAGAGCTTGATAGGCTAGAAAACATAAATCTAGGGTTGTTGGACCATTTCACACGAATTGGCAGTGCTAGTGCATGGGAAATGGCCATTTCCCATGAAATGGACATGGCAGTTTCATGGGGAATGGATTTACTATAAATAGGTGACTTGAGATTTCATTTTGTAACTTTTGTAATTCCGGTAGCGAATCTCTTCCAAGGTGTCAGACGGTCTGTAAACTTGTCAAATCAATACAGAAGACATTTAAACTACTTCTACTTGTAAATCAAGCTGATTCAACATCAAAACGTCTGATTCCACCTCTCGTTTTGATAAAAAAAAAAAAACTCTTCTGAATGACTCGTTTTGGTTGTCACAACGATCCTACATTTCTCGTGTTTTCTTGTTCTTTTTAGAAAATGCCACCAAGATGCGATCAAACTGAGAATGCTGCCCTCGCAGCCACAATCATTCAGCAGATGGCTGCTGTGATTCTGAACCTCAATACCTAGATAAACCAAGCGAATAACAATAACAACAATAACAATGCTCAGGTTTGATTTCAAAACGTTCAATTCAGCTAAACCTTTGAAATTTTCTGGGTCTCAAGGAGCAACTGCACTCCTACAATGGTTTGAGAGTTTAGAAATCACATTCCGACATGTTCAGTGTCCAAATGAGCGAAAGGTTGAATTCGCATCTAGTGTTTTTGAGAAACGGACATTAACATGGTGGAATGGCGTGATGAGAGATAGGGGTGCCGATGTGGCATTAGCTCAAACCTTGGAAGAGCTTCGAACTCTAATGATCAAAGGGCACTGGAAAGGGAATTCGAAGATCTTAAACAAGATAGTGGTGAGCATCGAGCCTACACGGACCGACATGAGGAACTAAGTCTGTTATGTCCAACCATGGTTACGCCTTTGGATAAGGCAATTGAAAAGTACATTGATGGCCTCCCTAACTCAGTTTAAGATATTGTTACTGGTAGCAACCCTACTACAGTTAGACAGGCCATTGAGCTATCCGCTACCCTGACTGAATTTCAGATCAGGAAGGGTAAACTTTTCCGAAAAGCCGACAAGAAACCAACCGATGAAACGAAACCAAAGGATAAGCAGACTGAATCCTCCAAGAAGTCAAAGAAGCGCAAGGCTTCCTAGAACTTCGTCGTGGTTGCTCAAAACAATCAAGTTATCCCTAACCAACCAGCTCAACCCCCTGTTAAAAAGCCATACAACAGAACTGCACCTCTGTGCAACCAATGTAACCTTCACCATCATGCTAATGTGCAATGCCACAAATGCCTAAATTGTGGACTTATTGGTCACACAGCTAGGGTTTGCCGAGCTGCGGCTACACAAAATCAAGTTGACAACAACCCTACTCAAGCTCATTTTCCACCAGGTTCTTGCTACAACTGTGGCGAGATGGGCCATTTCAGAAACAATTGCCCAAAGCTTGTTAATGAAATCCAGCACGTGGATGAGTATTCGACAGACTGGAAGATGATGCTGCTTAGAAATAGTCGAACTTTATGTATTATTTTCCTTTTGTTATCTTGGAACTATGAAACAGATATTCTGGTTTATAAATAAACATTTATTTGCATTACGATGTACGAAAACAAGTGTGGTTACATGTATGAACGACATATCCCTTCGATACCGACACCAAGGAACCGTGTCCCTTGCAAGACAAACTATTCTCGTAGTTCTTCTATTTTAAGATCGCTCGCGATCCCCAAATCGTAAGTACTCATTTCTTCTAAGAAACGAAGTACAATGTACAAGTTACAACTCTGGACGAATACCCAAAGTACCACTTTAAATCCTTAACTGGATACCTAAGGGTACTTCCGTAAGTCCTTAATTGGTCTTACGAAATATGCATATCATATCTTCCTAATTTCATGATATTTTACACAGCATGTGATTTTGAAAAGATTATACATGTTTTCAAAAACCTCATACATAATTTCAAAATCATTCTTAAATCATTTTATAAACATATTTTCCTATGATACCTAGTACATGGTTTCAAAACATTATATAAGGTTTTCAAAAACATATATTTAAAGACTTCATGCACAGCTTTCAAAAACAAATTTGCTCGTATGTTGTCTTAACATACGTAGTACGCGATTTTCATGAACACTCTGCTTCATATGCTGACTTAGCATGCTTAGCACAATGAACCCAAGGATCCATTTGCTTCATATGTTGTCTTAGCATATCTAGCACCTTGATTTCAAAAACACCATACTTTGTATGTGGTCTTACCATAATTAGTACAAGGTTCCTAAACTTTTCCCACTATACGAATTCTGAATCCTTATGGGATCTTCTTATCTTCATAGTTAGATCCTTGTGGATGTTTAAAGCGCAAAACCAAAGTCCTTAATTGGATTCTTTGTGTGCTTAAATACGAATGTTATGATTCTTTGAGAACGAAAACATATCCTTATAAGATCATCCTATCCTTGTAGATAGATTCTTCAGGATGTTTAAAGTACTAGTTGAAGTCCGTTGATTGGATTCCTGGTGTACTTTGAATGCATGTACAAATCAACAACAAGATTATAACAATTCAATAACAAGCTAATAATGAGTTGATAACGAAGTGGACAATTGTGTAACTATTATGTGCTTACGTGTTTATGTGTTGACCTAATCAAAGAATCTCTATGGTAATCTAGTCAAAGTTATCTCAAGATTGTTCGACAAATTCTATCCCCTACACATTATAAAATAAACTGTGTGGACTGTGCAAGGAATTACGTAATTATGGATGCATACATAATTATGGAATTCAGTGCACAGAAACCTCAACAAGTTTTGTCATGTATCAACTTAAACAAGAAACAAAAGTTAACTATATTCATTTTCGTTTCTGATGAAGTACCCACTGAGGACACATGAACTAGCTATTCATTTTTCGCTTCTGAAATAGATATCCACTGGGAAATGAATAATCTATTCGTGAACCATGTTCATTTTCGTTTCTGATGAAGCATCCGCTGAGGAAATGAACTATCCGTTCATTTTCGCTTCTGCAGAAATATCCACTGAGGAAAATGAACAAATTCATTCCGTTTCTGGTGAAGTATCCACTGAGGAAAATGAATTGATCATTCATTTTCACTTCTAAAGAAATATCCACTGAGGGAATGAATAATCCTGCATTAATTTTTGTCATTTTCGTTTCTGATGAAGTATCCAATGAGGAACATGAACTATCCGTTCATTTTCGCTTCTGAAGAAGTATCCACTGAGGAAAATGAACAAATTCATTCCATTTCTGGTGAAGTATCCACTGAGGAAAATGAATTATCCATTCATTTTTGCTTCTAAAGAAATATCCACTGAGGGAATGAATAATTCCGCATTAATTTTGTCATTTTCGTTTCTGATGAAGTATCCACTAAGGAACATGAACTATCCATTCATTTTCGCTTTTGAAGATATAACAACGGAGGAAAATGAATGGACTCATTCCGCTTCTGATGAAGTATCCACCGAGGAAAATGAATTATCCATTCATTTTCGCTTTTGAAGAAATACCCATTGGGGAACCAATAATCCTATATCGATTCTTTCATTTCCACTTCTGACGAAGTATCCACTGAGGAAAATGAATCATTCATTCATTTTTGCTTCTGAAGAAATATCCATTGGGGAAATGAATACTCTTTACAATAATCCTTCATTTCCACTTCTGACGAAGTATCCACTAAGGAAAAATGAATTATCCATTCATTTTCGCTTCTGAAGAAATATCCATCAGGGAAATGAATAACTTATTCAGCAATTCTTCATTTCCATTTCTGATAAAAGTATCCATTGGAGAAAATGAATTATCCATTCATTTTCGCTTTTGAAGAAATATCCATTGGAAATGAATAACCTATTCGTCTTTCATTTCCACATCTGACGAAGAATCCATTGGAGAAAATGAATCATCCATTCATTTTCGCTTCTGAAGAATATCCACTGGAGAAATGAAATACAAATCCTTACAAGATCTTTCTATCTTAATAGCTAGACTCTTAAAGGATACTCACAGAACTACTGGTTAGTTTGATCTTTATCGTTAATCAAACCTCTCGTTCCCACTTCCTACATTATCTAAGGAAGCACCCACTAGGGAACGATAAAGTTATGCCTTACATGAAAATCCTTGATGGGTTACTCTATGCAAATAGATAACGCCCTAGATTCCCTGCAAGACAACTATTTAACACAACTATTAAGACAGACTCCTTCGAATAAATTTCGGGACGAAATTTCCTAAAGTAGGGGAGACTGTGACATCTGTGCCTCTACGACCATCATAAAAATACAAAAACAATGAAATCTTGTGTTTCATACTTGGGATTTGTATAAATACATGAGACATTTGCACATGTCAATTCTTGTTCGATTTCAAGCTTTAAATCGCTTTCTGGAAAATTATACGTAAACTGATGCGTAAACGTAATTAGTTTAACACAACAAACACTCCGGAGTAGTGACATAGGCTTAACATACCTTAAATAACCTTTACATACTTATAAATAAGTTTTGAAGGGTTTGGTGTGTCGAAAACAAGTTTATTCGATCGTAGGGACTATTTGCGACACATTGCGAAACTATGCCGATTTGCATAGTAACAAACATTCCAGAACTTGATTATAAGCTAAAAATACCCTAAATATCCTTTACATAGCTTTGGAATAGGCTTTGAGGGATTCGTTATGCGAAATTATGCTTATTTGATCAATAAGGACTAAAAGCGTCAAAAAGTGCATAAGTTTGCATTTACTCGTATCTTACGTTCTGAACCTATCGGGACATCCAAAAATTTTTGTAATCATTAAAATATTTTATTTTAGTGATTGGAATGCAAAAATACCATTCGTCGCGCAATTTGGATCGTTTTCGCGTCTATTCGAGTTTTCGTCGTAATTAACCGAATAACGTGACCGTACGACCAAACGAACTGACATCCGAGATGTTTTCAAGCATATTTTAAGTTCCCTATACTTTAACTTCATTATTTATCCTTGACATGGGGTTAACGGGGCTTAAAAACATCAAAAACTGAGTTTAATGCATGCACGGGCCAATTCTGCCAAATCTTCAAACATCTTTTGCGGGGCGCGTAAGCCATAGCTGTCTTCTACGCGAGGCGCGACAGACTCACCAGACAGAAACAATGAATCTGGCTTTACAGCCTGTTTCCACTGGTTTTAATCCCTGATTTGGCATACCATTAGCTTGTTTTTGGACTCCCCTTGTATTCTAAACTATGGTCCACATGTGTATGGCCAAGATCATGCCTTGATCCTTCCAAAAATACATATAATGACCTTGTTAATTCAAGGTTTCCTATAAATACACAAAAATACATATAATGACCTTGTTAATTCAAGGTTTCCTATAAATACCCATCAAGTTTGCCATTGTTCCTTGCTCAAATTGAATCAAATCTGCTCTAAGTTGAAGCTCTCACTTGTGAAGGCTTCATACCTGAGCATTCTAGTTCAATTATTCCTAGCTTGGACCCTTTGTAAGCTTCTTTCATGCTTGTTTATGCTTTTCAAGCATGAAAGTCAAACAGTGTTTGACTTTCTTCTTTGACCATGAATTGGTCAAGTCAAAGTTCAATCGAGCTTTGCAACGTGAGCGTAATCACGATGATTATAGTCCTTTGTGACTATACCTACTGATTACCACGCCGATTAGTCGAAGTGACGAGTCAAAATTTTGGTCAAAATGCGTAGTTATGCACATTTTACGACGAAGCTATTTTTTGGGTATCAAAACACTTTGTTTTGATATCAAACCTGTTTCCTAACATAGTTAAACATGTTTAACTCATCACTTTTAGTCTAGTGCTTGTATAGGGTCGTAAGTCAAGTGGTCTTGACAACCGCTTAGACTTTCGAACCCGACCCGTTTTGTCGATCGTTATGATCCAACCAAGCATATTTTGTGACCACAGTTGTATAGGGAATAACCTACCGAGGTTATACCTTATGGTCACTTAGTTTAATTAGTTGTATGATATGTAGTTTATATGCCTTAGGTAAATGACCAAAATGCCCTTTTCATGCATAATTTGAATTTAAGCATATGTAACTTAAATTTTGTCACTTAAACTGATTATGCAACATATTTAAACATGTTAGGGGATATAATACTTGTCATAGAACTAGTTAGGCGTCTTGAACGCGCATTCGCGCGAACGACACGTTAAAGTAGCGTAAACTACCTTAATGCATTGTAAGCACTTAGGATAGGTTTCGATTTAGGATATAGGCTTTGTTAAACCATATAACATGAGTTCCAATACTCATTTGGTTTACGAGACCTCATTCTACCCGATCTCCCGATTTAGGTGCCGATTTATTAACATAGTGATCCGATTACTAGGGGCCACTTGATTTCCTTGGTTTGCTCGAGCTTTGTTAAGTTCATTAGATAGAGGATACTTTGTAGTTCAATGTGAGTACATAGTCCCCCCTCTTTTACCGCTTTCAATTGTTTTGGAGTGATTCATATGTTCTAAACGACTTCGAGTTTTCTAAAACGAATGCTATGTTTTATATTAAACACAACGATTTCAATTATATGAACAAACTTGTTGGGACGTTGGTCGAAAGACAATTAAATGACATTAATTCACTATTTTTTTAGCCAAGCAGTAGTACGTTATGGTACCATAGGATATTATGATACCATAGGATCTGACAAATCCCTTTACTGGACTTTCACCATGGTTATGGGGGTAATGTGGGTAACGACGGAACCTGATGATTGTTAACTTACCCTTTGGTGGTTTGTTAATAAGAGCTGAACGATTAGGACGAGTCACACAGGTTTGAATGTATTCAATAAAATGACCAAAAGTTAGTTTTCACAATTTAAACATGAACCACTGGAACTATTGAACTATGTGAACTATTTAAACTATTTGAACCACTGGAACTATTGAACTATGTGAACTATTTGAACCACTGGAACTATCTGAACTATGTGAACGATTTGAATTATTGAACCATTGGAACTATTTGATCTATGTGAACTATTTGAACGATTGGGACTATTTGAACTACTGAACGATTGGGTTATGGTAAGTGATTAGGTAACAGGGTGGGTGTAATGTGAAAAAAGCATGGTGGATACGCCGCTGGTACTTCCTATATATAAGTGCTTTTAACACATTACATGTCGTTATGTTATCTAAATCACTTGGACAAATGTTTTCAAAACGAAGTTACACTACAAGGTTTTATTAATGATATAAACCATACAAAGTTTACTCTCAATGACGATTTACTACTTGGTTTACAAAAACAAATGCTTTCAGTTAAGATTCATGGCTATAATGGTTTCTATTTACATGTACATCTGTTAGGCCCTATAGGTTTATGGATTAGTAGGATTGGCTAAATGGACCAAGCTTCTAGAAGATGGTGGGTATTAGAGTGGGCTTTAGGGATAATGGGCCTAGGGTTTTGGGGGAAACCCCTTACTATAAATAGAAGTTAGAAATTAGGAGCATTGTTGGTTGGTTCATTTTGGTTTTGAAAGTTGTATTAGACAATATCAATTGTATGCAAGTTTAAGCCTTTGAATATATTCAAATCTTCATCTTTGTGTTCTTGATTTCTTGATCATCATCAAGTTTGGATTCCGCCCATCTTTGGTGATTGTTTGATATCGTTGTTTAATCCGTATTTTCGGGACTTACAATTGGTATCAGAGCCAATTTGATATCAAACACTCAAGAAATTCTGAATTTTGGTTGAAGATCTTCATAGTGTTCTTCGTGATCTTCATCGTGTTCTTCATTTTGTTCAAAAAAAATCATCATATTTTGCTTTTTGATCTGTTTAGATAAGTGTTCAAAAATATTCATATCATCATCTGACATAAAGCTTCAAGTCTGACATCATCATTTCATCGGACTTCAGTCAACCATCACTCATTTCATCATTTTAATTATCATCCAATCATCGTACGTCATCATCGTTCGGAATCATCATCACGAATCAATCAACTTTCATCCGAAATCAACATTATTCAGTCCGTGATCTACATCATACATCCGAGATCATCAAACAACTTTCATCCGGAATCATACTTCATCGTTCATCGTCCGTAATCATCCTTCTTCATCCGTAATCAATCACCTTCTCAATACGAAATCATCTGCAACAACATCATCTCATCCGAAATCATCCGGAACCGTCATCTCAGACCGTATTCATCACTTCATTCATCCGGAATCGTCATTTCGAACTCACATCCTTCAAAACCTTTACATCTGAGACAATCCGGAATCATCATCACCTTCACCTCCGTTCATCTACCTTCGTCATCTTCTCCGTTTTCACCACCATCACCGTCTCCGAATCCATCCGTAATCTCCTTTTTTTGATGAGATACGTATCATTTTTAAATGGTTTTTTTGATGAGATATGCACACCGGTGGCACGTCTAGAGGCCATTAGTATTTTCGTATGATGAGAAAGAAGTTCGAAAGGCGCTCGTTGAGAGAAGTGAAAATGTTTTTGGGCTTAAAAGTTCATCAAAACAGGGATATGAAGTGTACATCAGCTGGATACCAATTCTTGGGGGACAGTCTCATCTCATGGCAGTGCAAGAAGCAACATCTCACTTTTGCAGCGGAAGCAAAGTGCGTTACAGCATCTGTTGCCTGCTGCTCTCAGGATTCTTTAGATACAACACCAGCTCAAGGATTACGGTTTGACTTATCTAAACTCTACTACTTATTTTGATAAGGTTGCCGTTATCCAGATTATCAAAAACCCTGTTTTTCACTCTATAACCAAACACATTGATATCAAGGTGCGTTTTATTCGCGATTGCTATGACAGATGATTGTTTAAACTCAAACAGATCCACACTGATGCTAATTCAGTGGATCTTTTTACAAAACCTGTCAGCATCTCGAGATTCAATGTGCTTGTAGATCTTTTGAAAATGACACGTATCACCGACTGAGCGACAAAAAAAAAATCGGTTTCATATTAATGTAAATAAATAAGTAAATTTGCGCGTAAAGTGTGATTGCACAAATTTAGGGGGGGAGAGGGACATATATGTACATATGCATAGTTTGAGGGGGAGAAAAGCAAAAAAAAAAAAAAAAAAAAACATATATGTACATACGCATCATTTGAGGGGGAGAAATTGTTGCTTGGGAAATGAAATGAGCTTTCGTGTTAAAGAACTTGATTAACACACATAAGGTTTCAATGTTAAACAGGTTAGGCTCCATTGCGATGTGTTGATAGGTCTGCCGCTCGAAAAGCAAAAGAAGCAAAAGTGATACAAACATAATGGACTGAACATCTCGTGGGTAACAGACCAACGGTGTATGATTTCATGGTCTTAAATCCTGCGTTGATAGATAGCCAACATCTGAAGTTTCGGGTCTTTATACTGATGTATCATCCGGGCTGTCCCTCTGTTGCATCCAGATTATATGCAGACCTGGGCACAGTCAAGATATCTTGCTAAAAGAGCCCTCGTCAGATCTTCCTTGGTCTCTCTGCTGTACGGAAGTACTGACCTGTTCACCAGGAAGTCTGGCGTTGTAAAAAAATAAAAAATATAAAAACATAAAAAAATAGAATAAAAGGGCTCTCGTTAGATCTTCCTTGGTCTCTCTGCTGTACAGAAGTACTGACCTGTTCACCAGGAAGTCTGGCATTGAAAAATAAAAAAAATAGAATAAAAGGATGATCTCAGTATACTCACCTGCTATGATGAACCGTTGTGCTTACCTTGATCGCGGGGGTATGCCTTGGAATGGGACACACAGATGTCACAGTATAAAACTACCTAAAAGCGTATCACAAAGCAAAAAGTTGAAGTTTAAGCGGTGCATTTAAGAGGACAAACATATCAACAATTGCGTGGACCAGCCTAAGTAAACGAAGAGCTGAAAAGTGTCCCTTAATCAGTTCGAGAACGATTTTGATCCCATGGCAGGTTCTCCCTATATTACTCCTCCATTAGTTTTCTATTATTAATTTGTTTTGTTTTGATTATCTCTTTGCTAAAAAGGGTTGTTTGGTTGGTTGGATCGCTGATTTTGAGAAAGATGTTTTCTATAATGAAAAAGCAAATCACTAAAGTAATAGTCTGGCCCACTGTTTCGGATTGGGGACCACTGTCGTGAAAACACGAATCAGATCCGGCCCATTGCTCTCAAATATAATTTGGACCATTGTTCCGAGTTGGGGCATGGCCATTTGATCTCAGGCCCAATCTGAAACACTATCAACTGGCAATCATTTTCTCCTTCGAGTCACGTTCCGTACTAATCTCATCTCCTGATCATCATGGATTCTCTCATTATCTTTGGACCAGTTGTTCGAATTTCAAAGTTTGCAGGTTTCTACGCTTTTTGAACCAAAGCCCTCTGAATGCCAAAACTGCCAAAAGAACGTGACATGCAACATACACTTGTTGACGAGAAAGCGAAGACACTTGATTCAGATTCAGAATCAGACTCTAGTGAAGAAGAACCCGATTCCGACAGTGAAGTGGAAGTGATTGCATCTGAAAAGGTTGAGGAAGCCGTTAGAGAGCCAGTTCAGACAGAAACTGAGAACTTAGTAGCTCTAATTCAAAGTTTACAAGGTGGTGATGGAAACCCTCCATCTATCTCCACAGCTAATGTCCAAGAAACTGCTGCCATATCGCAGGCTGAAATGGAAGTAGAAGCGACTGCTGATGTTACCGAGGAATCAACTAACAAGAAACGAAGAACCGAAACAACTCCTTATTTTCATTCTACTGGCCCAAGATCAGAACCATAGCCTACTATGCCCACCGATCCACAAGCCACTGCTGCTACTCAAGAAACAAGCACACAAGATCTCGATTTTGATTTAAAATTCGATTTCGATCTCGATCTGCCTGAAACAACTCATTTGCAACCAGAAAGCTCAAGCGGCATCAGGTTCAATGTAGAAAGTTCCAGTGGTGTCAGTTTCTCCGAACATGATGAAGCAGCCATGCGTTTCGCCGCGAGCAAGATGAAATTTGTTGAAGATAGAGATAGTGATGATGATACGGCTGTTGATGTAGCGAAGCTGCAAAGAAGAGTGATTGTGTTGGAACAAGACGCTGCCCTGAAAGAAGCTCAGATCTCATCTTTGCAAGTTCAAAAAATCAAGCAAAGATTCGAGGATCGAGCAACTACAAAGCGATGTGGGTATACTGATGTCTGTTGAAAGATAAGCTGGAAATGAAGTTCAAGATCATAATCAAGAATCAGTTGTTTGATGATCCAGCTCCGTTGCCTGATGGTCCTTCTAACTGATTCAGCAACTAATCCAGTAAACCTAGGGGGGAGATTGTTAGGCCCTATAGGTTTATGGATTAGTAGGATTGGCTAAATGGACCAAGCTTCTAGAAGATGGTGGGTATTAGAGTGGGCTTTAGGGATAATGGGCCTAGGGTTTTGGGGGAAACCCCTTACTATAAATAGAAGTTAGAAATTAGGAGCATTGTTGGTTGGTTCATTTTGGTTTTGAAACTTGTATTAGACAATATCAATTGTATGCAAGTTTAAGCCTTTGAATATATTCAAATCTTCATCTTTGTGTTCTTGATTTCTTGATCATTATCAAGTTTGGATTCCGCCCATCTTTGGTGATTGTTTGATATCGTTGTTTGATCCGTATTTTCGGGACTTACAATATCAACTTGTAAAAGTTGATAGAAACATACTGCAATATCAAACTCTTTTGTTTTCAAGGTACACACTCGACAACTCTCGTAGTTGGGCGAGGTATTACAATATGAACTCAGGGCCATGAATCTGACACACTCACAAAACCTATATACTCGCCAGCATTTTTTGCTGACGTATTTTCACATATGTTTCAGGTACCGTAGTTTGATGATGATGCATGCTCACATAGGAATGGACGAGTCCTTAGTGACTTAATAACAATGAAAGTCAATATGTTCATGTTTTGCTTTTGATATTCGAGACAATGTAATAAGCTTAATTCAATAAAACGAAACTTCAATCCATCTGTTGTGAAACAATGATTTTGTTACGACACTCCCCAACGTTTCCGCCACGGTTTGTTGTTTTAACGCGGTCGGGGTGTGACATGAGTTATGGCTAAAGGACATAACATGCAAGGGTTTACAAAAATCGAGTAAATTTTTGTACTTTTTGAAGACAAATGACACACTTTGCAATCTAGTGTCAACATAAAGGACGATTTTTGTAATTTACTCATTCTATTATTGTTGTAATGTGATACTTAAAATTATGGGCTATTTGTTTACCTCTTAATGAGGCTCTTAATGGTGTAGACTTCTTACTGGTTCAGCACTTAATGGTGGTTCAGACTGTTTGTTTCGCAAGTAAATGTTTGTATGGTTCATACCTATAATCTGAATTGGTGAGAATTTGCCTCTGAACGGTTAAGCATTATACTAGCTCTTAATGGTTCAGACCTCTTTCTGGTTCAGCACTTAATGGTTCAAACCTCTTACTGGTTCAACACTAATCATTCAGAAATTGCCAAACAGCCCCTTAGACTTATCATGGATGTGAATTTTATTGCCATTGTCCAGACAGTTAAATATGGTTTGGCACCAAAACTGCGGAACATAACCATCGATAACTGTCATCTTGTACGTATAAATACTTCCTATCGCATCTTGAACAATTCACCAACATTAAGACATTCGATTATCATTTGTTGTTTTCCACATTCTTTATTTCTCACAATTGTCACACATCATTCGTTACCGCTGTATTCTTGACCCTAATAAACCACGATTCCAACATGATGCTACTGATTGATCCCAATAAACCATGATTTCAACATGATGCTACTGATGGTGATTTTCCACTTGATGATAACTTGTTCTTTCAAGCTGGAGACCTTAAAACTGTTTGAGACTTAGATTCTGGCTTTGATGATCTTAATAAGTATACCTCATTCTTTGATTCAGATATCGACAATCTCCAGTACACTTTTGATTCAAATGCAAACACAAATAGTCTCCCCGACTCATCTCTTACTCATTTGGTTGATTTGGGTTTTGTCTTATCTCAAACGGGAAATGGATCAAACTAGCTGAAAGCCACACAAATTTTATTGGTAAAGAACACAGCCTCTTTAATTGTTTTTTTTTTAAGATTTGGGTTAGTTATTAGAGTAAACTTCCGTTTTGCTCACAGTGGTTTGGTCGTTTTAATGGTTTTGCTCAAATCCTTTAAAAATAGCCATTTTTCTCCAATAGTTTACCGTGGTTTTTTTTTTCCATTTTGCTCCCCGAATCTTAACTCAGTTAAATCATTCAACTAAGGGTAGGAGTATTTTAGTAATTTTATATATAAGTAATTAAATATATATTATTAATTCCTTCAATCTATAAGATTGCCAAAGCTAGGGAGCGCAGGAGGCAAGATCTAGGGGTAGTGAAGTTATAAAGGGAGAGGATGGACGTGTGTTAATCAAGGAACATGACATTAAGTCGAGATGGCAAACTTACTTCCAGAAACTTTTCAACGGAGATGGGGCTTACCAACAACAAAGAGACAACTCGATTACACAGAGACAACAACGAAATAACTGTTATTGTAGGCGTATCACACAAGGAGAGGTGATGGCAACACTTAGGAAGATGGGAAGGGCTAAGGCAGTGGGTCCGGACAACATACCAATTGACGTGTGGAAGTTCTTAGGACAGGACGGAGTTTAATGGCTAACTAACTTGTTCAATCTCTTTTTCAACTCTGGAAAAATGCCAGACCAGTGGAGGAGTAGTATTGTAGTGCCTTTATATAAGAACAAGGGAGACGCCCAATGTTGTGGTAGTTATAGAGGGATTAAGTTGTTAAGCCATACTATGAAACTATGGGAGAGGGTGATTGAGACTAGAATTAGAAAAGAAACCTAGGTTATGGTAAACCAATTTGGTTTCATGATAGGGCGGTCAACTACAGAAGCGATACACATTCTGTTGGACTCTGTATGCCCAAGACACAATATTAAATTGATGTGGCTAGTACGTTATGATCCAAGACGAGTCAAACCCAAATACAAGCTAGACAAACACTTATAATATTTAATTATGATATGATCATACAAATAAATATAAACACTTATACTATTTAGAAATTGGTTTTCTAAATAATTGCACTAGACAAACTAATAAATTATATGGATAATTTATTTTGAGAGAATATTTTATTTTGTTATTTAATGGGTTAAATAACATAATAAAAGTAGTGTAAGTCTTATAACATATGATGTTATATTTTATAAAAGTTATAAAATATATATAAGAATTAAATAATTAATAAAAGAAATTTGATTTTTTTTATTAATAATACCCATGTGGGCCGCCCCCTCTTCCCAAAGTTTTTGGTCCAATGAGATTGCATGCAATTCTCATTGTTAGAGGCTTCTTGATTGGGTGGTCTTCCCAAGCACCTTTTGTTCCAATGAATGCACATGCAATTTGCATGGCTAGATATTCATTGATTGGGCAAAAGGGGTGGCTTGTTCTCTCTCATATTTAATAAGCTTTTCTATGACAAAAGAAGAAAAAAGAACTTGAAAGACTTGTAGAAATGCTCTCTAGAAAAATCGGCCATATGATGGTTGATCATGAGTTTTTTCAAGTTGATAAATCAAGTGCAAGAACTCCACAACCTCCTCTCATATTTTCAGCCAAGCATGGTTGTTCATGAGGAATTTTAGTGAGTTCATAAGTGTAGAAAACCTAGCTAAGCATAAGGTGTTTGTTCGAAGGCTTGGGGTATACAAGCTTGAGGTCTTCTACACTTGAAGGCAACCATTTAAGAAGCATCGTCTTCTTCATATCCTCTACTCCTTGGAAGGTAGTATTTTAAACACTCTATGGTTGTGTTTTATTTTGATAGCATGCATGTTCGTATATGGATCCGGGTATTGGGTTTTACATATAAAATGGATTTTGTATCTTGTAAGTAACATGTTTTAAATAATATTTTCCGCTGTGTTTTTATTTTATATGGATAAAATAGCTTTGATAAACATGTGAAAAACCCAACAATGGCATCTAGAGCCGCTTATATGAGTGCATGCTTCATAGGATATGAAATTTCGGGTTTCGGTAAAACCCTATGGCCGAAATTTTATATATGGTTATCCTTTTGTTTTTCAAGATTATTTTCATACATGCATAAAAGTATCTTGAAAAATTATGTCATTTGGATGATTTGTTTGTTTGGACAAAATCCCACTTTTTCGGTTTTTTCATTCTTGACCGAAAATGTAGGTTGTAAAAAAGAAACCATTTTTGCTTCTTGAATTTTATATACGTGGATATATATTTTGGTGTTCATAACCTAGCCATGACCTTGTGTGAATATGTTGAATGATTGTGTTTGTGATTTGTATTTAATTATTTCAAAGGGTTGTAATAATTGTTATCTTTATTCTTCCATTTGTGAAATATCTAATTTATTTATTTTCATTTGGTATGTAAATAAATAGATTAGGTGCATTTTGTTTGTACTAGAAAAATGTATTAGGATAATTTTTTGTAAAAGAAGATGCACACAAAATGTGATTTTGGTTTTGGCTAATTTCGGGCCAAAAGGACTTCATAGTTCTTAACGAGATTTTAGCCCGATAACCAAAACACATTTTTGAAGTCCAAAGGAGTTTTGAGCTGAATATAAAAGACTTTTGGAAGACCAAAGAATGTGAAGAAATCACAACACAAGAAGAAGACTTGAACCATTTGGATGTGGGATCAAGTGGGAGTTCAACGACACATTATTTGTGTCAATATTCACCCTTAGGAAGGACCTTTTGACACACTTGTTTCGGCTAACAAGTGTGGTCAAAATAGTTGGCTATGGTTATGCACCTATTGTTATGTACGTTGTGCTTGTGTGGTTGTTTATTTATGTTGTTTTGATGATATTTGGATATGCATGCCTAACAAACTAATAATCAACAACAAGCTTAAAAATGGTTCTTAACAAAATCATTAAAATGGTTAATAATAGGTTTTATTAAAAGTTAATGATTTTATAATAAAATTGGTTTTATTAAAAGAACCTAGAAAATTGGTTTTCACTAAAGTACCATTGATTTGAATGCATGCAAATATATGGTACATAAAATTTTTCTAAACTATAATTTTGAAAAATAAAAATCCCTTTTATAAAACAAGTCAAACACCATCCTTTTATACAACACTCGAATTACTTGGAAACTCTTTGTGGGATAAAGGTCACCTAACCACATTTGAGGAAACTTGTATATTTGAGGTGGGTTTACCATGTTTGTGGGATAAAGGTCACCTAACCACTTATGTGTGTAAACTCACATGTGTGTGTAAGTTGGACAACTTGATTTGGAAACCATGAACTTAGGGTCACCGAAGCATGGGGAACAAAGGTATTGATGGGATTAAACATGCCAACTAAACATAAAGATGTTTAACCGATCCCATATGGCTAGAAGTTGCAAAAGGTTGCAATTGTCAAACGCTGACTACCTTGTTAATTTAAATTGAGGGATAAAGGTCACCTAACCAATATTTAAATGTAACGTTGGATTCTAGATTTTAATTATTAATTGTCTTTGAGAAACAAAAGGGTATTAATGATCAAAATATAATATTATCAAAAATACTAAAATTGAACTTTGTAAAACTTTGTAAATGGCCGCTAACAATATTACCCAAACCGTTCGTAACCTATCACTGAAAACGATCCTAATCCCGATGGACATCTTATGGAAGATATGCCTATAACGATTGGATTAAGTATATCGAGGATACTACGCAGCCTCTTGCCTCATGTTAGGAATTATGATTCCCGAGATTCAAAAAGGATTTTGAACATCATGGGCATACGACATGATTACCCAATTGTAGGAAATGTTCCTAAGGGTAGAAGGCTTCGAAACGGTTCGAGCGCTTCATGCATGTCAAATGGAGGAAACCCAATCGGTCTCATCTTATATCCTTAAGATGAAAAAGCCACATTGATCACCTCGAAAGGCTTAATATGGATAAAAGGGCTTTATCCATTCTAACGATCAATGAGGATGGCAACAAGAAAGGGCATCACCCCGACACCAAAGCAAATGTTGCAAATGGAAACGGGCACATCAAAGGGAAAGGAAAAAGAAAGACTAAAGCGGAACCACCAAAACCAAAAGAAGAGAAGGCAAAGGTTGCCACGAACGATCAATACTTTGAGTATGGAGAGATAGGACATTTAAAAAGGAATTGTCCAACCTATCTCAAAGAGTTGAAAAACAAGAGGGATGCTAGGCAAACCTCAGGTACAATCTTTATGAAACATATTGACCTTAATGTTATTTCTTCTAACACATGGGTATTAGATACCGGATGTAGAACTCATGTTTACAATTTGTTGCAAGAGTTCAAAAGAAATAAGTATTATAAGAAGGGAGACATTAGTCTCTCCATGGGCAATGGAACGAAAGTTCAAGTTGAAGCCCTAGGAGACTACGTTTTGAAACTTCCAAATGGTTTGGAAATTGTTTTAAAATGTTATTTGTATGCTCCTAGTTTGACTAGGAACATTATTCAAGTTTCCCTTATAAGACAATATGGTTTTGATTTAAAGATTGTAAACAATGACATTTATATTTCGATGAATGACATGTTTTACTTTAAAGCTATACTTTCAAATGGTGTTTATGAATTGATTCATAATAATACATCATTTGATAGTTCAATGTACCAAGCAATCACCAAGAAACTCAAAATGCATTTGAGTGAGACCTATCTTTGGCATTATCGCCTTGGTCCTATAAACAGATGTCGCATGTAAACACTTCGAAAGAATTGTCTTTTGGAAACAAATGAAATTGCTTCATTTGTTATATGCGAATCTTGTTTAAAAGGTAAAATGACTAAGAAACCCTTTAGTGGGAAAGGGCAAAAGATTTATTAGGTATCATACATTCGGATGTATGTGATCCTTTTAAGCCAATGACTAGGAATGGTGAAAGATACTTCATTACCTTTTACCAACGACTATAGTAGTTATGGTTATGTGTACTTTACACAAAGATGAAGTTTTGAAACGTTCAAAATCTTCAAAAGGTAATGTACTAAATCAACTCAATCAAAAGTTCTTCATTCCGATAGAGGAGGAATCGAACTCTATTTGGATATGGTTCGATCTATGATGGCTAGGAGCGCATTATCTCTATCATTTTGGGGTTACGCTTTGCTCTCTGTGGTTCGTATATTAAATATGGCCCAAACCAAGAAAGTGGATAAGTCACCTTTTGAAATATGGAATGGAAGGGCTCCATCATTATCATATTTAAAGGTATGGGTTGTGAAGCTTATGTGAAGCAATACACCCCAAATACATTAGAAGTATGATCCACTAAGTGTATCTTCGTAGGATATCCTAAAAATGATATAGGATATTACTTCTACGATCCAACAGAGCAAAAGGTATTTGTTGCTCGCAAGGCTGAGTTCTTGGAAGCTAAGTTCTTTGTGGATGGAATTAGTAGAACAGTGGAACTTGATGAGGATCGAGAACCACAAGCCGATACACATTTGGTTGATACTAGCACTCAACAAGAGGTTCTTGAAAACGATCAAGTGGTTGATCATTACACACAAAATGTTCGCAGATCTGGTAGAATCAGTAGTCCACCTGAAAGATATGGATTTTTCATGGATGGATGCTACATGGTAGATTCGGGTGAACCAACCACATACCATGACGCAATGTCAAAATCCAATTATGACAAATGGCTTGAAGCCATGAACGTAAAGATGCAGTCCATGTATGACAACCAAGTATGGAAATTGGTTGTGCTACCTCTTAACTCTAAAGTGGTTGGAAGTAAGTGGGGTTTTCAAGAAGAAAAACTGATATGCGTGGTAACTTGGATACTTATAAAGCGAGACTTGTAGCAAAAGGTTTCAATCAAACTCAAGGGGTTGATTGTGATGAGACCTTCTCGCCTGTGGCAATGCTAAAGTCAAACTAGGATATTATTTACCTGCATAATATGATTATGAGATTTGGCAAATGGATGTCAAAACGAGTTTCCTTAATGGATATCTTAAGGAAGATGTCTATATGAATCAGCCTGAAGGTTTTGTCGGTCCAAAACATCCTGACAAAGTATATAAGTTAAAGAAATCAATTTGTGGATTGAAACAAGCATCTAGAAGTTGGAATCACCGTTTTGATGAAGAGATTAGGGAATATGGATTCATAAAGAACGTCGATGAAGCTTGTGTGTGTAAGAAAGCTAGTGGGAGCACCGTTACTTTCTTAGTATTATATGTCGATGACATTCTACTATTTGGAAATAACATTCCAAACCTTGGAAGGTGTAAAAGCCTGGCTTGGAAGTTGTTTTTCCATTAAGGATCTTGGTGAAGTCGCCTATATTTTGGGAATAAAGATCTATAGGGATAGATCAAGGCGCTTGATAGGTTTAAACTAAAGTGCATACATTGACAAAGTCTTGAAAAGGTTCAAGATAGAGAGCTCTATGAAAGGTTTGGTACCTATTCAAGAGAGGACAAGATTGAGTGTGTCTCAATGTCCAAGCTCAAAGGATAAGCAAGAAAGAATGAAAGGAATCCCATATGCGTCTGCTATAGGATCTGTAATCTATGTAATGATATGCACTAGACCGGACACGTCATGTGCTTTAAGCATGACGAGAAGATACCAGCGAGTAACGGTCATTAGGTGACTGTTAAAAATATATTGAAATGCCTTAGAAGGACTAAGGATATATTTATAATATATGAGTCTGGTGGAAAAGAACTCGTTGTAAAAGGTTACAGGGATGCGACTTTCGGAATTCGTTGTAAAGGGTTACATGGATACGAGTTTCCAAACTGATCGAGAAGATCTTCGATCACAATCAGGGTAGCACTGTCCACTACAAAATCAGAATACATCGCCGCTTCATTGATCAAGATAATTCATATGGATCTACCACTTGAATTATTGTCGATCTAAGGGTAGTCCATACCATTCAGGACCCCTAGAGATCTTTGTGATAACGATGGTGCGATTGCTCACATCAAGGAACCTCGTGCACATCAAAAGACTAGGCACATTGAGCGGAGTTTCTACTACATAAGGGATGAAGTTGAAAAGGGAAAGATATGTATTCGCAAAGTTCACACTGATCAAAATATTGTGGATCCACTCACGAAGCTACTTGAACGGGCAAAGCATGAAAGGGTCATACTTGTGCCTTAGGACTTCGATATTCTAGTGATTGGATTTGATCTATTTCGTATTTGGATATTGGAACAATTGTTATTATAACTCTTTATGGTATTTTGAGTTATGTTCCACTTTAGCATGTTTAAATCCATGAATAAGTTGCTTATTCTAAATGTCCCTAGTCGATCATACTTGTGGGAACAAATATGAATGTAAGACTATTATGAACTCGGATTGGTGGATATTCATTAGGTATGAATATAGAGCAAAGTGTTGCTGCCAAAGTTCATAGATATTTGTGGGATACAAATATTGGACTGACTCGCTCTCAAATCTTGCTGCATGGAATCATCTGTGATTGATAATAAGTAAATTTGAGTAAAGGAGAATATCAAAGTATCCTCTGACCTGAGATTCATATTGGGTCTTGATATTCACCAAATATTATGCCTTGACTTATTTCTTCGCTGTCAGTAATATGACAGTACATAAGGCTAAGCTCAGGTGTGGTACAAGGTGATTGTGAGAGACGTATGTAGTCAAGAAGGGATTTGTTCATCTTATTCGTTGAGAGTAAGATGTCTAAGGCCTGCTAAAGTTAAATCAACAGAGAGTGATCACTCTATGTCTCTGGATTTAACATGGCATCTGCAACAAAGGGATAAATGATAGATTCACCTAAATCATTTTCAAGTAAGGGACTTGAAGGAGATGATGTTATTGAATAGGACATATAGTCATACGTATTATGGGTAGTAAACCATAGTTAGGTGGTCTTTACTACTTGCATCAATCTTCTATGTATCTTGTGCAAGTGGGAGATTGTTGGACTCTGTATGCCCAAGACACGTATTAAATTGATGTGGCAAGTACGTTATGATCCAAGACGAGTCATACCCAAATACAAGCTAGACAAACACTTATAATATTTATTTACGATATGATCATACAAATAAATATAAACACTTATACTATTTAGAAATTGGTTTTCTAAATAATTGCACTAGACAAACTAATAAATTATATGGATAATTTATTTTGAGAGAATATTTTATTTTGTTATTTAATGGGTTATATAACATAATAAAAGTAGTGTAAGTCTTATAACATATGATGTTATATTTTATTAAAGTTATAAAATATATATAAGACTTAAATAATTAATAAAAGAAATTTGAATTTTTTTATTAATAATACCCATGTGGGCCGCCCCCCTCTTCCCAAAGTTTTTGGTCCAATGAGATTGCATGCAATTCTCATTGTTTGAGGCTTCTTGATTGGGTGGTCTTCCCAAGCACCTTTTGGTCCAATGAATGCACATGCAATTTGCATGGCTAGATATTCATTGATTGGGCAAAAGGGGTGGCTTGTTCTCTCTCATATTTAATAAGCTTTTGTATGACAAAAGAAGAAAAAAGAACTTGGAAGACTTGTAGAAATGCTCTCTAGAAAAATCGGCCATATGATGGTTGATCATGCGTTTTTTCAAGTTGATAAATCAAGTGCAAGAACTCCACAACCTCCTCTCATATTTTCGGCCAAGCATGGTTGTTCATGAGGAATTTTAGTGAGTTCATAAGTGTAGAAATCCTAGCTAAACATAAGGTGTTTGTTGGAAGGCTTGGGGTATACAAGCTTGAGGTCTTCTACACTTGAAGGCAACCATTCAAGAAGCATCATCTTCTTCATATCCTCTACTACTTGGAAGGTAGTATTCTAAACATTCTATGGTTGTGTTTTATTTTGATAGCATGCATGTTCGTATATGGATCCGGGTATTGGGTTTTACATATAAAACGGGCTTTATATCTTGTAAGTAACATGTTTTAAATAATATTTTCCGCTGCTTTTTTATTTTATATGGATAAAATAGCTTTGATAAACATGTGAAAAACCCAACACATTCTAAGGAGATTGATGGAAAAATATAGAGAGAAAAATCAAGATATACATATAGTGTTCATTGATTTAGAAAAGGCGTATGACAGTATGCCATGTAGATTGATATAGGACAGTTTAGAGGATAGAGGGGTACCTAGTAAGTATGTAGACTTAATTAAGGATACGTATGTTGAGACTAAAACTAGTGTTTGTGCACCGGTAGGAGATACTAATTTCTTTCCTGTGGAAGTAGGACTCTACCAAGGGTCAGCGTTGAGTCATTTTCTATTTGCAATTGTCCTAGATGAGTTGTCAAAGTCGATTCAGGAGTTAGTTTCGTGGTGCTTTCTTTTTACAGACC
The DNA here is from genome assembly GCF_002127325.2 of Helianthus annuus. NCBI lineage: Eukaryota > Viridiplantae > Streptophyta > Magnoliopsida > Asterales > Asteraceae > Helianthus > Helianthus annuus. The sequence continues at coordinate 50,048,515 of NC_035444.2, forward strand.
ATATTATGCTGATAGAAGAAAGTTTAGAAGAATGGCGTGTAGCCTTAGAATGCAAAAGTTTGAGGATAAGTCGCTCTAAGACTGAGTACCTTTACTGTGATTTTAGTGGAGCAGGTGATGAGCACGACACGTAGATCACCATTAAGGGACAGGTGGTTCCACAGGCAACTAAGTTCAAGTATTTAGGATCGTTTGTTCAGAGTAATGGAGAGATAGACGATGACATAGCTTGTCACACCCCCAAAATCCACACGCGGAGTATTACCGCTTGGAGGCGTGACATGACCAGGATCCTAACCACCAATCATATAGAACGTATAAAGTAGTTAAGTATAGCGGAAGCATTTAAGTAACCCAAACAATAGTATGTATGATTTAACATAAGTGTTGAAACATCATTCATGATCCTTTGCCCACAACGACCTGCTCCTCCCTGTGCAAGCTCCATAATGTACCTAAGGTCCTGCAAGGCATGCAGCAAATAATCAACAAACTAGTTGAGCGAGTTCACAGTAAGTAAGTTCAGTAATGGAGTAGTATAGCAAGCATTGCGTTCGTTTATCTAATCATGCATCGTACTAGTTCGTTCATTGTTCATGTATAGCATTGGTTCGTATCGCGGGCCCTTTCGGCATGTATGCGAAGATTAGGGAAAGTTCTCAAGTATTCTAGACTATGTATATTTGTATCGCAGCCACCCTGGCATGTGTGCGAAGTTTTAGTATATAGTTCGCGGCCTTTCCAAGGCATGTGTGCGAAGATCAGTCATAATATCGCAGCCAACCCCTGGCGTGTGTGCGAAGATCAGTTCAAGTAGGTATACTAGTCTAGCTGTATCTCATCATTTACCAACCTCACCCTGAGGCCTATCTCTTTAAGTTCCATTTACTAAGTATGCACATATAATCATCCAATCCCATTCCCACCCTGGGAACCCCATGCCTTGGCTGTGTGAACTCACCTTGGGTTGCTCGGCAGATACACAAAGAGAAAAAGAGAGTTCTTGAACTAACAGTGGTCAACCACGTCCTAACAGGGTTATTACATAAGTCAGGTTTGGTTCAAGTATTGCACGTATGTATCACGTAAGCTAACACGTTGCAAGCATGCAAGGATCATGGTAAACATGTACACGTAACATCAATCCGATAAACAATCCAAGTGTTCGGCCCAACCATAACCCGGCCCAATGACAATATTAGCCCAACCAGATAAGCAGTCCAATTAGCAGAGATATAAACAAGTCCAATTATCCGGCCCAATCATTTGGGCTCGTGTCAGTGTGTAAGTCCAATCATGTGCACGTGCATGGTCTCGACTCGAGGCTAGAGATCTCGAGTCGCAACAAGGGAGATCTCGACAGATGCATATCCTTCGAGACTAGGTGGTCTCGAGTCAGGTCTCGAGTCGCAACGGGGTTACGAGTCGTAACGGCTGGATACGAGTCGCAATAGATGGTCTCGGTTCATCCTGGTTTGGTTACGAGTCGCAATCTGACTCGCAACCATGATTGCGGCTTGTGCTGTTTGGTCTCGAGTGGGGTTCCGACTCGCAACGAGCATTACCGAGTCGCAACCGTGTGTGTAACGACTTTCCTGATTTTATGCAATTCATTTAGGCAATTCAATCATCGTTAACAGTTTCCGAAAATCAATTATCAACTAACAGTTTGCCATTCAAGAATTCATCGATCAAACAGGGAAATGCAACATTAATTCTTATAAACCCTAATACCAAACATATCAAGAACACTTGTCTAAAACAATACATAAACATATCCGATCAAACAATGCATAACAACCGATCCATCATACATTCATATTATCATCAAGAACAATAGCAATTAAATCGAACAAACATGCAATCGGATTTATCAAACCAGCCGATTTTATCTAGCATGCACCCTAGCCTTTGTGTAAATAAATCTGCTAATATGATTATCAATCCGTTCGAGCTATACCAACACTATCCGATTTATACATGAGCCGATTACATGAACATCATTAATCACATACAATAGCCCTAGATTATCATGCAAGAAACATCATCAACAAGTATAAACAACCAACCATAGACACTAACCGATTAAAGAGTGTGCACGAGGGATGATCCGATTACAAGAAACTTCAAGACTTGAGAGAGTCGGCTGCCTTGTGTTCCGATCGAGAGAGAGAGAGAGAGCGTTTGGTGTGTGTGTGTGTTCTTGATTGCTAAGTTTTGTAAAACTAAAACCCTAGAGGTAATGTGTGTATATATGTACGTACAAGGGATGTGGGCCGAAACCCCCACATGGGTTTTCTCATGGTCTCGAGTCCAACCATATGGACCGAGTGGGTTCTTGTAAATGTTTCACTAATCGGTTCAAGTAATAACATATGCAATCACATTAAATCACGTAACATGCAACATTCAATATAATCACGAAATCACACAACCGTGTAACACATAACATATCATGTATTCGTTCAAGTAACATAGTTCACGTGAGCATATAACGTTACACAAGATAAGTCTAGAGTACGGGTTGTCACATTATCCCCAACTAATTGGAAATTTCGTCCCGAAATTTGGTATGCACTCACTGAGGAAGCTAGGTAAGTTCAATCGTTCACTGGTTTTCCTGGGGTGTCACATCCTCCCCCCGTTGATCTGGAATTTCGTCCCGAAATTCCGAAGTAGTAGCTTCAGCCTCAGTAGTGGTTGTATTGGTTTCGAATAACTGGGGTACTTTTCTGTCATCCTGTCTTCGCGTTCCCAGGTGTACTCTGGGCCACGTTGGAGTTCCAACGAACTCGAACAAGAGGGATTCTCTTGTGTTTGAGGACCTTCACATCCCGGTCCGTGATTTCAACTGGTTTCCCGACGAACTGCAACCGCTCGTCGATAGTTCGATACCTGAAAGACATTGTGAACTGCCCCGAGTTCAGCTGGTAGGTTCAATCTATAGGCTACCCTGCCTATGCGTTCTATGACTTCGAATGGTCCCCGACCTGAAATTTCCAATGGCTTTCTACGCTTGTCCGCGTAGGCTTTCTGACGGTCGCGTGCTGCCGCCATGCGTTGTCGTATTTGTGCAATCTTTTTCCGTGGCGTCCATTACAATCTCTGGACCCGTAATCTGACTATCCCCCACCTCTGCCCAACAGAGAGGTGACCGGCATTTACGCCCGTACAATGCCTCGAATGGAGCGGCTTGTATGCTACTGTGCTCATGTTAAATCGTGAGTCGAATGGTTTGTGCATTGCTTGCCAAAGTTCTGACGTGAATCGTGCATCGCGATCCGAAATGATAGATGTGGGCACCCCGTGCCTCGAGACAACTTCTTTAAGATAAACGTCTGCGAGAGTGGAGAACTTGTCCGTTTCCTTTATAGGTAGGAAGTGTGCAGACTTGGTGAGTCGATCCACGATCATCCATATGGTATCGTTCCCACGCTGTGGTCTAGGTAGGCCTGTAACGAAATCCATGGAAATTTCTTCCCATTTCCACTGAGGTATCTTAGGCTGTTGAAGTAGGCCCGTTGGTTTCTGGTATTCAACCTTGACTCTCACACAGGTCAAGCATTTTCCGACGTATGTAGCAATGTGGGCCTTCCTGCTAGGCCACCAACAAGTAGTGCTGATGTCGTAGTACGTTTTATCCGACCCTGGATGTACTGAGTAGTGAGACTTGTGAGCTTCATCCATCACAAGTTCGCGTAGACCGCCATAAAGTGGGACCCAATTACGCCCCGTTACATAGTAGGCGCCGTCTGCCTTCTGTCCTAATCGTTGTCGTGAGCCGCGTAAGGCATTCAGCCTTGACGTTTTCGGGCTTCTGTGCTTCTATCTGAGCAGTTCGTATCTGTGCTGGAAGGCTAGTCTGGATCGTGAGCTGTAGCGCTCGCAAGCGCTGAGGTAGAGTGTCCTTCCGACTGAGGGCGTCCGCCACAACATTGGCCTTGCCTGGATGGTTCTTGATGGCGCATTCGTAGTTGCTAAGTAGTTCAACCCATTGCCGTTGACGCATGGTTCGAGTCCTCCTACTTAAGGATATGCTCGAGACTCCTGTGATCGGTGTAAATCGTGCACCTGGTACCGTACAGGTAGTGTCGCCATATCTTAAGCGCAAAAACAACAGCTCCCAGCTCTGAATCGTGCGTCGTGTAGTTGCGTTCATGAATCTTAAGTTGACGTGAAGCGAAAGTGATAACCTTGTCGCGCTGAAAAGCAGTCTCCTGGGGCTCTCCCAGCAATAGGTGACACCCTTCTGTGTCAGTAGCGTAAGTGGCTGAGCAATCTTCGAGAAATCCTTGGTAAACCGTCTGTAGTTCGTGGTGCAGGCCAGTTTCTGGTTGAGGTTACCTTGGATGGATCGACACGGATCCCATCCTTGTTCACTACACGGCCTAAGAAGTGGACTTCACGAATACTATGACGAACTTGTCTAAGTAGGGTTTGCACACCCTGTTCATAAGGTCCTTAAATACGGCAGGAGCGTTCAAATAATATCAAACCATCCATCATATCAAACATAAAGTATAGTAATTAAAATAGTCCATAAAACCCAGTACGATTCATGTTCAAACCAAACTTTGTTTGAGTAACAGAGACATAACAAAGGAAATCCCAAAACGAGTTATAAGTTCAAACAGCGTCTCCTTGTCCTAGCATGAAAGCTCGACCCCTTGCCTCGTTGCCATTGTTGTTGTTGTTGTTCCCATTGCCCTGGTTATTGTTGTTGTTCTGATTCTGGTTCAACTGTGGGCAATCGCGCTTGTAATGACCTTCTGCCCCACACTGGAAACATCCCCGATTTCCACGCTGTGGCTGCTGCTGCTGTGGGTTCTGAGGAACTGGTGGTGGAAGTTGCTGATTCTGGTTTGCAGGTCGTGAGCTCCTGCAATCTTTGGCTTCGTGCCCTATCTTAAAACATCTCTGGCAACGTTCCTTGCGACACCTTCCACTGTGGTGCTTGTTACACTTATTACATAGTGGGTGTACTCCCCTGTATCCACCCTGTTCCTGACTGCCAGATGATTGCTGACTCGGATTCTGGTAGTCATTCGTCCTGCGCTGCTGTGCTTGAGACTGTTCGGAATCTCCATCCCATTTCCGTTTGTTGTCGCTGGGTGTAGCAGAAGTAGCAGTTGGAGTGACTGTAGCAGTAGCGTTGACACGCTTTGGCAGCTTATTCTGATCCACTGCCTGGTCGGTAATGCGATGAGCGAGGCGCTGAATTTCCTGAATGTTTTCAAGGTTAGCCGACGTCACGTGGCTCTGAATCTCTGGCGCCAATCCCTTGAGATACAACTCAATGCGCTTGTATGGAGGGTCCACCATAGTTGGACACAGAACTGCCAGCTCGTTTGACCGTTTCGTATACGCTTCGATCTCTGACCCAATCATTTTCAGATTGTACAGCTCGTCTTCCAGCTTGTGTATGTCTTCCCGCGTGCAATACTCCCTCTTAATGAGTTCCTTAAAGTCGTTCCAGGGTGTGGCGTTAGCAGCTGCCAACCCTAAGATTTGAACTTGGGCGTTCCACCAAGTCAGTGCTATTCCCTCCAAGGTGCCGGTGGCAAACTTGACCTTGCGAGCCTCAGGGCACTCGCACATTTCGAATACGGATTCTAGCTTCTCAAACCAGTGGAGGAGTCCCACTGCCCCCTCTGTGCCGCTGAAAGAGTTTGGACGATAGTCCATGAAGTTCTTGAACGTGCAGACAGGCTGCTGCGCGTGTTGACCTATTGTGTACGAATAGGGCAAAGTTTAAATACAAGGGCTAGCTTAGGAATGTAGGATCTAAAGATCCTAGTGCAAGTTATGACTACAGGGTATACTACCTGCTTGAGCAGCTGCAAGTGCCGCAGCAACCTGAGCTTGAACGAGAGCCTCTAGCTGGGCTTGAGTCATGTTGATTCGTCCAGACATGATCTTCATGGTAAAAGTAACGTAAATGAGAGTGGTTCGCGAGTAGGGCGATGACAGAAAAGTGTAAGCACGTAGGTATTCTCATGTAATAGCATCATGTGTATCTAAGTGTAATGCGAGCAAGTTCTAAGCAGTTCTAGCAAACAGGCAATAAACACAAACCTTATTACCTAGGATGTCGAGTCTTGCACGTGGAGCGAAGCGTCGTTGTGGATCGTTGAGAGCACTGTTCTGGTTATAGTCTGGTTTTAATAAAACGTTTTCCCCATATTAAAACCTAGTTCTCTATAACCAATGGCTCTGATACCAATCTGTCACACCCCCAAAATCCACACGCGGAGTATTACCGCTTGGAGGCGTGACATGACCAGGATCCTAACCACCAATCATATAGAACGTATAAAGTAGTTAAGTATAGCGGAAGCATTTAAGTAACCCAAACAATAGTATGTATGATTTAACATAAGTGTTGAAACATCATTCATGATCCTTTGCCCACAACGACCTGCTCCTCCCTGTGCAAGCTCCATAATGTACCTAAGGTCCTGCAAGGCATGCAGCAAATAATCAACAAACTAGTTGAGCGAGTTCACAGTAAGTAAGTTCAGTAATGGAGTAGTATAGCAAGCATTGCGTTCGTTTATCTAATCATGCATCGTACTAGTTCGTTCATTGTTCATGTATAGCATTGGTTCGTATCGCGGGCCCTTTCGGCATGTATGCGAAGATTAGGGAAAGTTCTCAAGTATTCTAGACTATGTATATTTGTATCGCAGCCACCCTGGCATGTGTGCGAAGTTTTAGTATATAGTTCGCGGCCTTTCCAAGGCATGTGTGCGAAGATCAGTCATAATATCGCAGCCAACCCCTGGCGTGTGTGCGAAGATCAGTTCAAGTAGGTATACTAGTCTAGCTGTATCTCATCATTTACCAACCTCACCCTGAGGCCTATCTCTTTAAGTTCCATTTACTAAGTATGCACATATAATCATCCAATCCCATTCCCACCCTGGGAACCCCATGCCTTGGCTGTGTGAACTCACCTTGGGTTGCTCGGCAGATACACAAAGAGAAAAAGAGAGTTCTTGAACTAACAGTGGTCAACCACGTCCTAACAGGGTTATTACATAAGTCAGGTTTGGTTCAAGTATTGCACGTATGTATCACGTAAGCTAACACGTTGCAAGCATGCAAGGATCATGGTAAACATGTACACGTAACATCAATCCGATAAACAATCCAAGTGTTCGGCCCAACCATAACCCGGCCCAATGACAATATTAGCCCAACCAGATAAGCAGTCCAATTAGCAGAGATATAAACAAGTCCAATTATCCGGCCCAATCATTTGGGCTCGTGTCAGTGTGTAAGTCCAATCATGTGCACGTGCATGGTCTCGACTCGAGGCTAGAGATCTCGAGTCGCAACAAGGGAGATCTCGACAGATGCATATCCTTCGAGACTAGGTGGTCTCGAGTCAGGTCTCGAGTCGCAACGGGGTTACGAGTCGTAACGGCTGGATACGAGTCGCAATAGATGGTCTCGGTCATCCTGGTTTGGTTACGAGTCGCAATCTGACTCGCAACCATGATTGCGGCTTGTGCTGTTTGGTCTCGAGTGGGGTTCCGACTCGCAACGAGCATTACCGAGTCGCAACCGTGTGTGTAACGACTTTCCTGATTTTATGCAATTCATTTAGGCAATTCAATCATCGTTAACAGTTTCCGAAAATCAATTATCAACTAACAGTTTGCCATTCAAGAATTCATCGATCAAACAGGGAAATGCAACATTAATTCTTATAAACCCTAATACCAAACATATCAAGAACACTTGTCTAAAACAATACATAAACATATCCGATCAAACAATGCATAACAACCGATCCATCATACATTCATATTATCATCAAGAACAATAGCAATTAAATCGAACAAACATGCAATCGGATTTATCAAACCAGCCGATTTTATCTAGCATGCACCCTAGCCTTTGTGTAAATAAATCTGCTAATATGATTATCAATCCGTTCGAGCTATACCAACACTATCCGATTTATACATGAGCCGATTACATGAACATCATTAATCACATACAATAGCCCTAGATTATCATGCAAGAAACATCATCAACAAGTATAAACAACCAACCATAGACACTAACCGATTAAAGAGTGTGCACGAGGGATGATCCGATTACAAGAAACTTCAAGACTTGAGAGAGTCGGCTGCCTTGTGTTCCGATCGAGAGAGAGAGAGAGAGCGTTTGGTGTGTGTGTGTGTTCTTGATTGCTAAGTTTTGTAAAACTAAAACCCTAGAGGTAATGTGTGTATATATGTACGTACAAGGGATGTGGGCCGAAACCCCCACATGGGTTTTCTCATGGTCTCGAGTCCAACCATATGGACCGAGTGGGTTCTTGTAAATGTTTCACTAATCGGTTCAAGTAATAACATATGCAATCACATTAAATCACGTAACATGCAACATTCAATATAATCACGAAATCACACAACCGTGTAACACATAACATATCATGTATTCGTTCAAGTAACATAGTTCACGTGAGCATATAACGTTACACAAGATAAGTCTAGAGTACGGGTTGTCACATTATCCCCAACTAATTGGAAATTTCGTCCCGAAATTTGGTATGCACTCACTGAGGAAGCTAGGTAAGTTCAATCGTTCACTGGTTTTCCTGGGGTGTCACATAGCTCACCATATCCCTGTTGGATGGTGTAGGTGGAGAGCAGCCACAGGGGTATTGTGCGACAAGAGGTTCCCTGATAAATTAAAAGGGAAATTTTAAAAGGTTGCAATTAGATCCTCTATGTTATACGGAACAGATTGTTATGCCATCAAGAAAATTCATGCACGAAAGCTAGAGGTGGCAGAGATGAGGATGCTAAGATGGATGTGTGGGCAAACTAGGTTAGACAAGATAAGAAATGAGGTTTTTAGGGAAAGATTAGGAGTTTCTAGTATTTCAGACAAGATAAGGGAGGGGAGATTGAGATAGTCTGGGCATGTCAAGAGGAGGCAGACGACAGACTCGATTAGAATAGTTGAAACACTCACTTTAGATGGAAGGAGGAGTAGAGGCAGGCTGAAAATGACTTGGGATGAGCGGATTAGGCAAGATTTGCTAGATTTGCACCTCTTTGAGGACATGGAAGATGATAGAACTTCGTGGAGACGTAGGATTAAGGTTAAGGACTTTTAGGAGTTTGGCCTGGGTTTTGGTTTAGGTTCTTGTCTTATGAGTTTAAATTTTTCATTTTCTATGAGGTGTAATATAGCTTTTTATATGTTTTCACCTATTCCCGGTGGCATAGTTTTACTAACAACTACTTATTTATTTATGTGTTTATTTTTATTATTTTTCTTTCCATTTTTTTAGTAGTTATGTGCTTATATGTGTTTTTCGAGAAGCTTATGTCTTTGTTATGGTTTTTTGGAGCCGGGGGTGTTACTGGAAGCAGTCTCTCTATCCCCTGAAATAGAGTTAAGGCTTGCCTACATACTACCATCCCCAGAGCCTATCAATAGCTTCGCTATAGATGGGATTATACTAGGTATGGTTGTTGTTTTTGTTTTTTTTTTGTCTTTTTGTTTATTAATTTAGAAAATCAAAACTCTCTCTACTAATCCCACTACCACCTGCCACCCGTCACCACCCCTCCAAGCACTCTTTTATACTAAACACCTCTAGTGAAACACCCCAGAAAAAAGAAAAACCCAACCCCAAAATCGGTACCCAACCTAAATCAGAACCCACCATCTTCATCTTCAACCCTAAACCAACAACCATTTGGGGATGAAATTAATCAAACCTTTCTACCTTCTTGTTGGTGCACTACATCTGTTGATTTCGTCTTAGATCGAGTTTTTCATTGTAATGTATAGATTAGGGCGTGTTTTACGAGAAAACTGGAGAGTTTACGTGTTTTAGAGTGTAGGTCCGCTTATTCGGACATGGTAGGTTAGCTTATTCGTCAGGTCCGCTTATACGGACATGCCGTATAAGGGAACCTATCAGGTTCGCTTATATGGACATGCCGTATAAGGGAACCTACTCACCTATATATACCACAAAAGAGGACCTCATTTGTAACTTTCAGATTTCCATACCGAGGTGCTGCCGGTGTGAGAATTGCATGTAAAAGTTGTCAAATTAATCAGAAAAGAGATTTAAGAGTATATCTAGCTGTTTCTACGTCAGGTACTTGTTTGCCACACCTGTATCTGATCAAACTCCTCTGATTGACTCGTTCGGGTCAGAATCCGATCCTACAAGTGGTATCAGAGCTTCAGGAGGAGGAGTTCTATTGAAATTTGCTGGATTTCATCACATATTCTTACTTCTACACCTTCTTTCTACGTCAGAGCGAGATTTCACGGTCGGAATTCGCTCAAAATTTCACAGATTGTGCGTAACAGTGTATAGTCAAATCCCTGAAAGTTTGAGGCTGAAGTTCAAAGTAAAAACGGGTCAAAACGTGTTCCGAAGTAGGTCCGCTTTTAAGGTAACTCATAGATTCGCTCCAAATTTCAGTTTTGGTTCGCTTTTAGGACACTTTTAAGGTAGATCCGCTCCAAATTTCTGTTCAGGTTCGTTTTTTCGTCATATGTTTAATAGATCCGCTCAAAATATGCATAGGTTCGCTCCAAGTGTATTCACAGGTTTGCTTATTCGAAAAACAGTAGGTCCGCTTATTGGTAAACAAGTGTATTCACAGGTTCGCTCCAAAATAAGTGTTTGGTCCGCTCATTGATAAACAAGTGGTTCGCTCATAGGGTATTGCATATTCCAACAAGTGGTTCGCTTTTTAGTCGTCTTCTTCATAACGTCTGATCCTGCAACAGTAGTCGGCCCAATCACTAATAGTGTAAAACAATAATAATCGGCCCACTAGTTTCTTAATAATCATGCTTGTTTGTCGGCCACTTTATAAAGTCACCGTCCATTAAAAGTTGTAGAATTATTGTTGCCACCGACCCACTAAGGGGTATCGGCCCAATCAAAGTTAAGTCAACAAAATTTAAAATTGTCGGACATATGTGAGCATCACGTGAATATTGTTAGTGGCCCTATCAGATTTTTTTTCCCAATTATCGGCCCAATGAATGATCATTTAAGTGCATGTATCCCTAGTCCACAAAAGTAATTTGACTACATAAACAAATACATCACATGAGTTCATATGAATGGTCCAATAGAAAATGTTGATTGTCTGCATTTTAGATTGGCACAAGAAATGATCATCAATGCATGTGATATTTAAAAAAAAAACTCCAGGTCTCATAAATTGGAGTGATAAGGATTGCAAGTGATAAAATTGTCGGCAAAGTGGCAAGATAAGGCCCAATCACTTGATTCTTGCATGTTGCGGCCCAATCAACTGTTATCATAAATGTTTTTTATGACGACCCATTAATGAAAAGTTGTTTGATCATTAATTGAAATCCATGTGATCATTGTAGTTTAAATTGGCCCAAATCATATTTCATCTTGTTTGAAGCTTAAAGTGTTGACAGAATACCGAAGTTTGAGGCCCATTTGATCTAATTCAAGTTTCACATTGCGAAGTCATTTGAAAGGGTCAAGCTAGTTTGAAAGTGAATTCTGTGTCACACGGATTGAATTTGATTCTAATTCACAATAGGTGGTTCAGTCTCAGGTCATATCATTACATATGGTTTAACTCTCAGTTCACATCAAGTTCAGTTCGCACGATGTGTCAATCTACAGTCTGCTTAGTCTGTCAACATTTGGTCCGCACAGAATATTCACCGGTTCAAGTATCAGTTCGTTTCTGTTAATTGATAAGTTTTAAACTGATCGTGTTTTGTTTGTTTGTGTTACGTCAGGTATTTCAAGATCGTCAGGTGAATTCGAGATCGTCAGGTAATTCAAGATCATCAGGTGATACAAGTGTGAAGCATGGATTCTGAGTTTTACAACGCGTTCGCTACAACTCCTGCTAGTCCGACCGACATTGCTAAGAACATGAAAATGGAGAATGAAACTGGAACGATGCAAAAACCTTCGAAACTTATGGGAATTGAAGATTATCACGGATGGAAGAAACGTTTTGAGAATTGGGTGCAGGCGAATCATCTAAAAGCTTGGGAGAGTATCGAAATTGAATATGTTAGACCACAAAGCGCTACGAATGTCGATAAAATCATTTCTGAATTCACTGATCAAGAGAGGGAAAGTTATAAAGGTGAGAAAATTATGATCATTCTGTTACAGCAAGCAGTAAAGGAGGATATATTTGTGTTGCTTCAATATGATGACAATGCGTACTCTATCTGGGAAGCTCTTAAGAAGAAGTTTGAGGGAAGTACGGAAATGCTACAGAGTAAAGCAGCTTTACTAAAGAAAGAGTTTGAATTGTTTACTTGCATGCCTGGTGAAACGACAAAGACTCTCATTGAAAGATACTGTCATATTGTTCGCACCATGTCACAGTTGAAAATTACAAAGACTCCAGCTGAATGGGTTGAAAAGCTTGCTGATGCATTACCGCAAAAGGAATGGGGCACATATCTGATGATATTGAAGAATTTCGGACAGTTTCGCAGGCTATCGATTGCACAGTTTATAGAGAAGTTGGAGGCACAGGATCTGAAGCAGCAGAAAATTGCCAGAATGAACAGTTCTACTCATCAGCAAGATATCCAATTGTACTATAAAGGAAATGTTCAAACTGCTGAAGCCAGTCCAAAGATACAAACTTCATTTAGTGCTGGAAATCAATCTGAACTGTGACAACCCTCACTAAACCAGGTATCCATACGATTTAATTAATAAATAATTGCTGCTTAATTACTGTGCTTAACTGAAATTGCTGACGAACTGCTACTTGATTTCTAGTACTTGTATATTCCTGCATCATACTTTGATTGCCGTCACTACATTATTTACAAGTTGAACCTTAGCGACAAACATGATGCACTAAAACACAGTAGCATTAGAACGGATAACCTATTGAACATGCTGATAAAGCCAGCATCAGGCAGACACTGCCTCTAAGGGCCTGTATGAGCCAGAAATATTTTACTACACCCATAGTGAGTGTAGGGATACAAGGGTTGTAGAACTGCGTCTCTAGGAATAAGATATAATGACTGGATGTGCCTAAAACGTACTCTAAGCACGAAACACGGCACTTTTATTTACATACTAGCTTCTGGCTAACTAATAAAGTGCCAAAACATGAGGAAAATATTCCTGACACTTTGTAGAATAAGTTGTGTCACTAAAAATATTATTAACGACGCTTAAAAGCTTACTTAAGCTCTTTAACGGATTTCTATCCAAACGAACAACCAGACTATACCCGGAACATGAAAATGTTGACAAAAGTATTATTGGTCTTTTTCTGAGCCAGTTAGGGTCCCTGATTACCCTAACACCCACGTTATAACACATCACACCACTAACCGAGTTAACCCCTAAACCTAACTTGGTTTAACATAACCAAACACTAACTATAGACTTGAAATCGAACCAAGACCCCCCCCCCCATTAAGATCGGCCAACTAGAGGGAGACAACAAGGGTACAATCTTGATTATTATATTGTTTATGCTTAATATCAAGGGGACACGTAATCCATTGGACGATGAACTTGATTATTGTCTATAAAATCTACCTTAAACACTAGAGATTATCAACACACTTCACCACCCAAAACTCTCTCTCTCTCTCTCTTGCCCCCATAGCTACGGCCGAACCCCCCTTGGGTCACCACCCCCATTTTCGGCTTTTGTTCATCCATTCCAACATCACACAAGTGTTCAAGGTCACGTATTAGGAGTCTTGGAGCAAACGGAAGCGGAAGGACCTCGTTATCTTGCTTTTATCCACCACCTTTTCGCCTAGATTCTTCCCTAGCCCCGAGCTAGAGGTATAACACTTAAAACTCATTCTCGAACTAATCTAAGGTGGTTAATAAGAATTGTAACGGTTAAAATGCGGAAACTTATCTTTTGAAGCTTTAAAGTTTACTAAAACATGAATATAGTTGGTTAAAAGCATAATAGTTGTGTAAAAGTTGTAGTACTTGAAAGTGATGATTATTTAGGCCCGATCTACGTTGTGGTAGCTCGGATCATCGTTTAACCCAACTTTGTTAAGATCATGGATCTTGACATAAGCTTGTTTCTATCGGTACAAGGGTTAAAAGGTGAAACTCTACCACACGAGAAACATGAACTTGTGTAAAAGTATTTTCACTTGTAAAATAGTATTTAAAACTAGCGGATCTACGTATCTGCAAGTGGTATTTTCAAAGGACCAAGTGTCGAGAAAATCATGTTTTCTAAAAGACGGATAACACACTAACAAGTGTGATTTTTACAAACCACAAGTGTATAAACACTTGTGAAATGAAAGTTTCGACAAAATAACAATCTTTGAGAAAGATGACGGGAAGTTGTAAAGGATGACTTATTCTAAAAACGAGGTTTTTACGGGATTAAACTATTTTATACAAAGATCCACCAAATATAACGGGATCTACACTATAGTTTTCGGAAAAACCACAAGTTCATGTGATTATGCGATTTACATACTTGTCGACTAGTTTGATGTGTCGGAAATTGATTGATTGATTAAAGAAGTGTTGAAATGATTTTGTAAAGAAAATGATACGCTTGAAAGCGTGGCCACCTCCAGTTACAGGGGAAACTCTGGCGAAATTTTTCTAATAATATAACACTTAGAATTATTTACAAGTGTTAGAATTATTTTTGATATGTTTTCAAAATATATTTCGCCACGACTTTATTTACAAATATTCGGAGGTGGGATTTTCGCAAAACTAAACGTTACAAATATATATTTGGTAAATATGTTTTTCACCACACTGTTTATGATTATTTTGTGAAAATACACAAATATTATTTTTAGGGTAAAAATAATATTTACAAACGATAACAGCTCCAAAATAATACAAACGCTTACACGACAAACATATAAGTTACACCGGTAATTATTATTACCACTTAATCGTTAAAACGTAACTTACGCATTATACGGAAATATTCATGAACGCGTATTTTGTCAACGCATTATTTTGGAAGTAGTATGTGAAATGGAAATATAATATTTTTGAGAAAAATATTTATATTTTGGAAGTAGAAGTAAAAATATATTAAGTGGGACTTAATGATATAATACAAATACACATGTATTAAATCCCCCATCCTTGGGAAGGAGATTAACTACCAAGTACATGCAAAATATAAACACGAAATAGTTGTCTAACTATTTCCCAAAAACTTAAACTATAAAGCTAAGGCACGGCCATCCGTCTAATAGAATTAGCACATGTAGGTCGTTGCACAGCTGCCTGACATTCGGAGTACTTGGTATAGCGATGCACTGACTGTGAGTTCATGTCCCCCTTTTCTCTTAACTGTTTTCAGTTTTCTAAACTGCGGGGGTGAAATACATGTTACAATGTTTATGATTACTTTATACATGGTATGGTTAGCGTAAGGAGGGTTACTTTTTAGATCATGTGAATGGGTAGGCGGAAACTTGAGGCCATTAATCCTCATGGTAGGACCGAGGGACAGGAGCGGTAGATCTATCTGGGTGTAGCGAGCCCAGCCCCAGGTCCAGCATAACGGACCTCGGGGTGACTTAGTGCCCGACGCATAAATCCGCTAGGTTTGAGTCTTCCTACTTGCATTTCACACATATCAATGGCCTTGCAAACCATTGGTGATCTCTTTTTCCTTATTTGCTACATACCAGGGTTTGATAAATATAAAGGTTTATTTACTCACTTTCGCATGAACTCGCTCAACATTATTGTTGATTTTTCAACTTACATGTATTTCAGAGAATTAAAGATCTGGCACGGTATGGCATGTTTTTCCCGCTGCATTAGTCACCGAGGTCATCCAGGGTTCGGGGAATGTGACTCTTTCCTGGACAAGTCACAGTCCTTGAATCACGTTTATGTTAAGATTGAATTTGTAATGTTTGGTGAACAAGTTTATGGTTGTTAGGGTGTTATCCCGTTAAGACAATGTTATGGTATTTTTATTTTAATGGATGATCTTGCATATTTCTAATTCATATAGCTTGGTTATGATTAAGCTATGGTATTAAGAAGTCACACCAAATTAACCACGCTTCCGCAAAGCCAGGGTGTGACAGCTTGGTATCAGAGCTCTGATCATAGCGAACTAGGATTCCTTCTCGAGTCTAGACTATGATCACTAGGGCTCTCACGAAAACATTTTTACTGCATACCACTTAAGTCCAGATCCAAAACCTTTTTATAAACAAATGTTGAGCGCATTTTATTTATTATTTTTAGGCTCAGTCTGGGAGGCTGAGGCTCGGTCTGGGAGGCTGAGGCTCGATCCAATGGATCGAGGTAGTTGTCTAGTGGGACTAGGGAGTCAGGCTGGGAGGCTGGGAGAATTGACTAGTGGGACTAGGGAGTCAGTCTGAGAGACTGGGAGGCTAGTGGGACTAGGAAGAACAGTATGGGAGGCTGGGAAAAATTGGCTAGTGGGACTAGGAAAAGCAGTCTGGGAGGCTGGGAGGCTAGTGGGACTAGGAGAATTATGTGATATCTTACTTGGTAGCTTATGTGATTATTCGATTGTATAACTGATTATTTGTGCATACTTGTGTTTGTGTTACAGACACATGGACTCACCAGGCACAGGTGACTCGGACACCACCGGACCCCTACCTATCGTATCTGATGACCTCCCATCTTCGGAGCATGAGGTGCATACATCTGATTCCACCAGCACGGACGACGACGATTTCCAGCCCTTCGCACTACCCGAGGGTGCTGATGAGCCTGCGGATGGCCCCCCTGCTGAGTACTTACCCCTAGTAGTGATTCCGGCTCCTATACCTTTAGCCGTTTATCCCGCATATGACTTACTACTTGACGCCGAGGCTGACGGCGAAATCGATCTGTTTGAGGATGAGCCTATCGAGGATGAGATCCCGGACGCAGCCCTACTTCCTGCTGGCGATCTTCTGATGATCGCTGATGCCCCTGCTGAGGACTCACCCGCACATTCACCGGTCCCAGACTCCTTTGAGTCCGTGGCATCCGCACCTTCTCACGAGGTGAGCGCACAGCACTTTGCACACGACTCGGACCCTGACCAGGCATCCTCTGCTGCACCTATCCCGAGTTTTGCATTTGAGCATGACGATATAGAGGATTCTGATCCCATCTTTCCTCCGGGATTCGACCCGGATCATGATATTGAGTTTATCCCGATGGACCAGCCCATGGAGGATCCCGCTGATCCAGTTGACCCTATTGATCCTGAGTTCGACTTTGATATGGCTTTTGATGACCATGAGCCTGCCTTGGCTCCTGAGCAGGCAGCTGCTCTAGATCCTATGCCCGAGCATGACCCCGTACATGCTGGCATCCCAGTTGAGCCCGTTCTAGCTGACCCGCCAATTGATGATCATCTGGAGGATGATCATGTTGTTGCTGTCGATCCTGTTGTTCCTCCACCTTTTGTTGCTGATATACCTGTTGAGCACATTGCACCAGTTGATCCTATTGTTGCTCCCCCATTTGATCCCATTCCACTTGAGCCTGAGCACGCACTGTTTGCAGACCACATGGATCCACCGGATGAGCACGCACAGCACGGTTGGATACCTGCTGATGAGGACGTTCCACCTTTGCCCCCTCAGATCCCTGTTACACGACCTGTTGATTTCACTTTTCAGGTTCCTCAGTTCGTACCTCCAGCGAGGCCTGGAGAGGGCTCTTCAGCCCATCCTTTTGGGCACGTACCGATGTCTAGCCCCTTCATGCCCCAGATGTCATTTGTTCCACCCTCTACTTCACCGTTTCATGTGGCAGCGTTTGACCCCACCAGTGAGCCTTTGCTTTGGTCGACACCACCAGCCATGCCACCTACTGATCCTTACCATCCATTTCATGTGGGACACACTATAGAGGACGTCTTGATGTCCTTCGTTCATCAGCACGAGTCACACAGGCAGCGTCTCCAGGAGCTCGAGAGAGCTCAGCTGCCACCATGTTTATGCCATGGTCAGATACACTCTCCTCTTCAGCCATGTCAATCATTACCCCCAGATTATGCTGCTCGTCTCTTTACACTAGAGCAGCAGGTTGCTTCTGTCATCCGTACTCAGCAAGCTATGGAGGAGGACTGGCTCCAGTTACGTCGCTTGCTTTACACTTACTTTCCCCCTCCTCCGCCGCCATCTGTATAGAGCTCATCAGTACTGCTTGTGTAGACGTTGGTGAGAGGACCGCGATTGCTTTTGGTTGCATAGCATTTTGGAGACTACACGATGATACTGACTTTTGACACATACTTGATGTACTTGATGTATTTGACACTGATTTGATATAGCTTTTGGACAGGGGTGATGTAGCCCCTAGTTGATTGATGATTGTATGACACAGTGATGTACTGATACACTTACGTTGTGGTCTCGATATATATGGCAATCGCAGTATTCTCATCATATTTGATTCGCTTGATTGCTTATTTACATTATTATGACATGGGATGTTGTGTATATTTTTATGACATGGGATGTTGTGTGTATAATATTTGTGACATGGGATGTTATGTGCTATTACTATTACTATATACGTACGCGTTACTATGGCCTGACCGACGTAAACACATCTTTAGAAGATGCCGCCAAGACGACAACAACAGCAAATGCCTACGACTCAGGCCGAACTACAGCAAGTCATTGCTGCTGCTATTGCTCAATATGCTGCTTCTCAAGGAGGAATGAGTGGAAGCAACTCTGGCAACACTGGCAACAACAACAATCCACCTCATGGGTGCACCTACAAACAGTTCTTGGACTGCAAGCCTGTAAACTTCGATGGCACAGGAGGTGCTGTCTCCTTCGTCCGCTGGGCTGAGAAAACTGAGTCCGTACTTCGCATGAGCAAATGCGCGTTGGATCAACAAGTCACTTATATCTCAGGGCTATTTTTGGATGGAGCCCTATCATGGTGGAATCTCCAAGTCCAAACACTTGGCGAAGCTGCTGCTTACGCACTGACTTGGACCGAGCTGAAAGAACTCATGCGCAAAAAGTACTGTTCTCGCGCTGAAATCCAGAGATTGGAGACCGAGTTCTGGCATCTAAAAATGGAAGGTCCTAAGATAGCAGAGTATGTTCAAAGGTTCCACGACTTGTTGCATGTGGTACCCTACATGGTCACACCTGAGTTCAAGAGAATTGAACGCTTCATTTGGGGATTAGCTCCTCAAATCATCAGCATGGTGACCTCCTCCAAACCTGCAACTATCACTGAAGCCATTGATTTGAGTGTGGCTCTTACCGAGGAGGCAATTCGTTTGAACAAGTTTGATGAAGCTGAGCCCAAGAAGAAAGAGACTCATATGGAGTCGTCAGGTGGTAACATACGAAAGTTTTCGAACTTCAAGCAGGGCACCGGGGTGGTGGTTAAGAAAGGAGAGCAGAACGCGCCAGCTCAGGATACAGCTGGCGGTAGGAAGAAAGGTAAGGGATATATGGGTGCACAACCCAAGTGCAACTCATGCCAACGACATCACTCTGGTCGTTGCAGGCTAAGAGTTTGTGAATCATGTGGGAAGACTGGTCATACGAAGGATTTTTGTTGGGCTAGTGCTGGCCGGGGAGGCCAAGGAGGATCTGGGAATAGGAATAATCGTGGTGGTAATGGAAATCGCCCCCAAGGAAACCATGGAGGTGATGGGAATCGGGTCAATCATGCAAACCAAGCGGGCGCCATGAATCAAAATCAGGGAAACAATCAAGCTGGAAACGTTGGTGGAAATGGGCAGAGACCCGGATGCTTTAACTGCGGCGACATTGGGCACTACAAAAGGAATTGCCCGGAATTGAACCAAGCCCGCGGAAGGGTTTTCAACATAGAAGCAAGGGAAGCGCGCCAGGATCCCAATGTTGTCACTGGTACGTTCCTTGTAAACCAACGCTATGCATCCGTTTTATTTGATACTGGCACCGATTATAGCTTCGTGTCGTTAGAATTTAAGAATATGCTTGGTTTAGCCGCTAGTAAGTTAGATGCTCCGTACTCGATCGAATTAGCGAATGGGAAGTTAGTAGAAGCTAATGAGGTGATTCGAGGTTGCGTAATCGAGTTGGGAGAGCGCGAGTTCGCTCTAGATCTACTACCAGTCCAGTTGGGAAGCTTCGACGTGGTAGTAGGGATGGATTGGTTATCGAGTAACAAGGCCGAGATAGTTTGTCATGAGAAGGTCGTTCGTATCCCGACCGATGATGGTGAGACCATTGTTGTTCACGGAGAGAAGCGTGAGACGCCGTTGAGGATTATTAGCTGCCTGAAGGCAAGAAAGTGTTTGCAGAAGGGATGTGCTGCCTTTCTGGCAAACAGTGTAGATAAGAAGGTTGTTGAGCCAAAGATCGAAGACATCCCTGTCGTGAGGGAATACCCAGAAGTCTTTCCAGAAGATTTGCCTGGCTTGCCGCCTCAAAGGCAAGTGGAATTCCGCATTGACTTAGTTCCAGGCACCGCGCCTGTGGCTAAGGCGCCATACAGACTTGCTCCGTCTGAGATGCAGGAACTGTCGACACAACTTCAAGAGTTGTTAGACAAGGGATTTATCCGACCAAGCTTCTCGCCTTGGGGAGCTCCAGTTTTTTTTGTCAAGAAGAAAGACGGTAGTTTCCGCATGTGTATTGACTACAGAGAGTTGAACAAGCTGACGATCAAGAATAGGTATCCCCTGCCAAGAATCGATGATCTGTTTGACCAACTTCAAGGTTCAAGCTTTTATTCAAAGATCGATCTTCGATCTGGATACCATCAGCTACGGATACAGAAGGAGAGTATCCCAAAGACAGCCTTCAGAACTCGATATGGACACTACGAGTTCCTCGTTATGCCGTTTGGTTTGACAAACGCACCTGCAGTGTTCATGGATTTGATGAACCGAGTTTCTAAGCCGTACTTGGATAAGTTCGTGATTGTATTCATCGATGATATTTTGATTTATTCAAAGACGAAGGCTGAGCACGAGCAGCATCTTAGAGCCATTCTGGAGCTGCTGAAGAAAGAACAGTTGTACGCCAAGTTCTCTAAGTGTGAGTTTTGGCTACGAGAGGTGCAATTCCTTGGGCACGTGGTAAACGGAGATGGAATCCACGTGGATCCAACCAAGATCGAGGCGATCAAAGATTGGGAAACGCCAAAGACGCCAACCGAGATTCGGCAATTCCTGGGTTTGGCTGGCTATTATCGAAGGTTCATTGAGAACTTTTCAAAGATCGCTCAACCATTGACGCTCCTCACTCA
The DNA here is from genome assembly GCF_002127325.2 of Helianthus annuus. Taxonomy (NCBI): domain Eukaryota; kingdom Viridiplantae; phylum Streptophyta; class Magnoliopsida; order Asterales; family Asteraceae; genus Helianthus; species Helianthus annuus. The sequence continues at coordinate 50,069,771 of NC_035444.2, forward strand.
GAAGGACAAGAAGTTTGATTGGGGAATCAAACAGGAGGAAGCATTCCAGATATTGAAAGATAAGCTTTGCAACGCGCCAATCTTAGCTCTACCGGAAGGTACAGATGATTTTGTGGTATACTGCGACGCATCGCGTCAAGGATTGGGTTGTGTGTTGATGCAACGTCAAAAGGTTATTGCCTACGCGTCACGCCAACTGAAGGTACACGAAAAGAACTATACCACACACGATTTGGAGCTAGGCGCAGTAGTTTTTGCTTTAAAGATCTGGAGACACTACCTTTATGGTACGAAGTGCACAATCTGCACAGATCACAAGAGCCTCCAACATATATTCAACCAGAAGGAGTGGAATATGAGGCAAAGACGATGGGTTGAGTTGTTGAATGATTACGACTGCGAAATTAAGTATCATCCAGGGAAGGCGAATGTGGTCGCCGATGCCCTAAGTCGAAAAGAGAGGATCAAGCCCATAAGGGTTAGGGCTTTGGAGATGGTTATTCGAACCGACTTTCCTCTGCGCATTCGTGCCGTGTAGAAAGAAGCTCTCAAGGAAAGAAACCTTGAAGAAGAGTATCTCCGTGGGATGGAGAAGTTATTGGTACCAAACAGGGAAGGAACGTTGTGTTTTGAGAAAAGGATTTGGGTTCCTCTGTTTGGTGGTTTAAGGAAGGTTATCTTCGATGAAGCTCACAAGTCGCGGTACTCTATCCATCCTGGAGCGGATAAGATGTACCAGGATCTTAAAGATTATTATTGGTGGCCTAGGATGAAAGGCGATGTTGCTGTTTATGTGAGCAAATGTTTAACATGCGCCAAGATTAAGGCAGAATACCAGAAGCCTTCGGGACTTCTGCAGCAACCAGAGATTCCCAAGTGGAAATGGGAACAAATCTCTATGGATTTTATTACGAAGTTGCCAAGAACGCCAAGAGGCCATGACACTATTTGGGTAATAGTGGACCGCTTAACGAAGTCAGCACACTTCCTACCTATCCGAGAGAAGGATAATACGAGCAAACTGGCCGAAATGTACATGAGAGAGATTGTTACACGCCATGGAGTACCTCTCTCGATTATCTCTGATAGAGACGGAAGGTTCGTGTCAAGGATATGGCAATCCTTCCAGGAAGCTTTTGGCTCAAAGTTGAATCTGAGCACTGCGTTTCACCCACAGACCGACGGTCAAAGCGAGCGGACGATTCAGACATTGGAGGACATGCTGAGAGCATGTGTTATGGATTTGGGCGGTAGCTAGGATAAACATTTGCCTTTGGTTGAGTTCTCATACAACAACAGCTACCACACCAGTATTGGTGCCGCGCCATTCGAAGCTTTATATGGGCGCAAGTGCAGATCACCGCTTTGTTGGGCTGACGCAGGTGATAGACAATTGGTTGGTCCTGAAATGGTACAGGAAACCACAGATAAGATCGCACAGATACGAGACCGCATCAGTGCGGCTCGTGACCGGCAGAAAGCCTACGCGGATCGAAGCAGGAAACCTCTAGAGTTTGAGGTTGGTGATATGGTTTTTTGAAGGTATCATCCTGGAAGGGTGTGGCACGCTTTGGGAAGCGTGTGAAGTTGAATCCGAGGTATATTGGACCGTTTAAGATCTTGGAGAGAATCGGGTTAGTAGCATACAAGTTGGACCTACCTGCCGAACTGGATGGCGTTCACGATACATTTCATGTATCCAATCTGAAGAGAAGTCCAACACAAGATACCGTTGTCATTCCTACCGACGAAATTCATGTTGATGACACGCTCCACTTCGTGGAAGAACCTGTTGAGGTCACGGATTGGAAAGTTAACAAGACCCACCGGAGCAGTGTCAAGCTCGTCAAAGTTCGTTGGAATGCTAGACATGGTCCTGAATTCACCTGGGAGCGTGAGGATCGAATGAAAGAGAAATACCCCCATCTATTTCCTGAGAACCCTGCTTCTACAAGCAGAACTTAAAATTTCGGGACGAAATTTTTCTAACGGGGGGAGAATGTGACAACCCTCACTAAACCAGGTATCCGTACGATTTAATTAATAAATAATTGCTGCTTAATTACTGTGCTTAACTGAAATTGCTGACGAACTGCTACTTGATTTCTAGTACTTGTATATTCCTGCATCATACTTTGATTGCCGTCACTACATTATTTACAAGTTGAACCTTAGCGACAAACATGATGCACTAAAACACAGTAGCATTAGAGCGGATAACCTATTGAACATGCTGATAAAGCCAGCATCAGGCAGACACTGCCTCTAAGGGCCTGTATGAGCCAGAAATATTTTACTACACCCATAGTGAGTGTAGGGATACAAGGGTTGTAGAACTGCGTCTCTAGGAATAAGATATAATGACTGGATGTGCCTAAAACGTACTCTAAGCACGAAACACAGCACTTTTATTTACATACTAGCTTCTGGCTAACTAATAAAGTGCCAAAACATGAGGAAAATATTCCTGACACTTTGTAGAATAAGTTGTGTCACTAAAAATATTATTAACGACGCTTAAAAGCTTACTTAAGCTCTTTAACGGATTTCTATCCAAACGAACAACCGGACTATACCCGGAACATGAAAATGTTGACAAAAATATTATTGGTCTTTTTCTGAGCCAGTTAGGGTCCCTGATTACCCTAACACCCGCGTTATAACACATCACACCACTAACCGAGTTAACCCCTAAACCTAACTTGGTTTAACATAACCAAACACTAACTATAGACTTGAAATCGAACCAAGACCCCCCCCCATTAAGATCGGCCAACTAGAGGGAGACAACAAGGGTACAATCTTGATTATTATATTGTTTATGCTTAATATCAAGGGGACACGTAATCCATTGGACGATGAACTTGATTATTGTCTATAAAATCTACCTTAAACACTAGAGATTATCAACACACTTCACCACCCAAAACTCTCTCTCTCTCTTGCCCCCATAGCTACGGCCGAACCCCCCTTGGGTCACCACCACCATTTTCGGCTTTTGTTCATCCATTCCAACATCACACAAGTGTTCAAGGTCACGTATTAGGAGTCTTGGAGCAAACGGGAGCGGAAGGACCTCGTTATCTTGCTTTTATCCACCACCTTTTCGCCTAGATTCTTCCCTAGCCCCGAGCTAGAGGTATAACACTTAAAACTCATTCTCGAACTAATCTAAGGTGGTTAATAAGAATTGTAACGGTTAAAATGCGGAAACTTATCTTTTGAAGCTTTAAAGTTTACTAAAACATGAATATAGTTGGTTAAAAGCATAATAGTTGTGTAAAAGTTGTAGTACTTGAAAGTGATGATTATTTAGGCCCGATCTACGTTGTGGTAGCTCGGATCATCGTTTAACCCAACTTTGTTAAGATCATGGATCTTGACATAAGCTTGTTTCTATCGGTACAAGGGTTAAAAGGTGAAACTCTACCACACGAGAAACATGAACTTGTGTAAAAGTATTTTCACTTGTAAAATAGTATTTAAAACTAGCGGATCTACGTATCTGCAAGTGGTATTTTCAAAGGACCAAGTGTCGAGAAAATCATGTTTTCTAAAAGACGGATAACAAACTAACTAGTGTGATTTTTACAAACCACAAGTGTATAAACACTTGTGAAATGAAAGTTTTGACAAAATAACAATCTTTGAGAAAGATGACGGGAAGTTGTAAAGGATGACTTATTCTAAAAACGAGGTTTTTACGGGATTAAACTATTTTATACAAAGATCCACCAAATATAACGGGATCTACACTATAGTTTTCGGAAAAACCACAAGTTCATGTGATTATGCGATTTACATACTTGTCGACTAGTTTGATGTGTCGGAAATTGATTGATTGATTAAAGAAGTGTTGAAATGATTTTGTAAAGAAAATGATACGCTTGAAAGCGTGGCCACCTCCAGTTACAGGGGAAACTCTGGCGAAATTTTTCTAAAAATATAACACTTAGAATTATTTACAAGTGTTAGAATTATTTTTGATATGTCTTCAAAATATATTTCGCCACGACTTTATTTACAAATATTCGGAGGTGGGATTTTCGCAAAACTAAACGTTACAAATATATATTTGGTAAATATGTTTTTCACCACACTGTTTATGATTATTTTGTGAAAATACACAAATATTATTTTTAGGGTAAAAATAATATTTACAAACGATAACAGCTCCAAAATAATACAAACGCTTACACGACAAACATATAAGTTACACCGGTAATTATTATTACCACTTAATCGTTAAAACGTAACTTACGCATTATACGGAAATATTCATGAACGCGTATTTTGTCAACGCATTATTTTGGAAGTAGTATGTGAAATGGAAATATAATATTTTTGAGAAAAATATTTATATTTTGGAAGTAGAAGTAAAAATATATTAAGTGGGACTTAATGATATAATACAAATACACATGTATTAAATCCCCCATCCTTGGGAAGGAGATTAACTACCAAGTACATGCAAAATATAAACACGAAATAGTTGTCTAACTATTTCCCAAAAACTTAAACTATAAAGCTAAGGCACGGCCATCCGTCTAATAGAATTAGCACATGTAGGTCGTTGCACAACTGCATGACATTCGGAGTACTTGGTATAGCGACGCACTGACTGTGAGTTCATGTCCCCCTTTTCTCTTAACTGTTTTCAGTTTTCTAAACTGCGGGGGTGAAATACATGTTACAATGTTTATGATTACTTTATACATGGTATGGTTAGCGTAAGGAGGGTTACTTTTTAGATCATGTGAATGGGTAGGCGGAAACTTGAGGCCATTAATCCTCATGGTAGGACCGAGGGACAGGAGCGGTAGATCTATCTGGGTGTAGCGAGCCCAGCCCCAGGTCCAGCATAACAGACCTCGGGGTGACTTAGTGCCCGACGCATAAATCCGCTAGGTTTGAGTCTTCCTACTTGCATTTCACACATATCAATGGCCTTGCAAACCATTGGTGATCTCTTTTTCCTTATTTGCTACACACCAGGGTTTGATAAATACAAAGGTTTATTTACTCACTTTCGCATGAACTCGCTCAACATTATTGTTGATCTTTCAACTTACATGTATTTCAGGGAATTAAAGATCTGGCACGGTATGGCATGTTTTTCCCGCTGCATTAGTCACCGAGGTCATCCAGGGTTCGGGGAATGTGACTCTTTCCTGGACAAGTCACAGTCCTTGAATCATGTTTATGTTAAGATTGAATTTGTAATGTTTGGTGAACAAGTTTATGGTTGTTAGGGTGTTATCCCGTTAAGACAATGTTATGGTATTTTTATTTTAATGGATGATCTTGCATATTTTTAATTCATATAGCTTGGTTATGATTAAGCTATGGTATTAAGAAGTCACACCAAATTAACCACGCTTCCGTAAAGCCAGGGTGTGACATGAACCAAGCAGTCAAGGATCAGTCAACACTAGTGGGTTCTCAACGGTGAATCCTCCAAGTGTTCAAAATACATCAGTTGGAAATGGTCATCTGTTACAATGTAATGTGGCTCTACATCTTCAAAACGGACAGAATTATACTGAAGAAATTGTAAAGAGTCATATGGGATTACTGGTCACTGCATTGGAAGCTTATGAAGGGTTGATTGCAGGAAGAATTGGCAATCCAATGCTGACAAAAGAAGATTATGACCAGATCGATGCAGAGGAGCTAGAATTGATGGACATCAAGTGGGCCTTGGCGAGTGTTTTGAGGAGAGCTGAAAAGTTTAGATTGGTTACAGGGAGAACTGATTTCTTGGATGCAAACCTTTCTAACTTAGGATTTGATAAATCTAAAGTTGTTTGTTTTCGTTGCAGGGAAAAAGGTCATTTTAAAAGAGAGTGCAAGAATCAGCAGCCAAGAGGAGAAAAGGAATCGTCTGGGAAAGATGATTATTACAGGAAAATCATTTATCAGCAAATCACTCATCAACCGCATCAACAAAAAGAACCTCAAACGGCACATGGAAGAATGATCGAGGATGCAAACAGAAAATCTTATTATGGCATCATTGATCAAGATGATGAGAAAATGGCTGAAGGTTTTAGCTGGGACAAGTTTATTCCAGCTGATTCAAATGTTAAAGCGTTCATTGCACATATTATTCGAAAGCCATGCTGAAGGAATGGATGGAAGTGTTATCTGATGAAGAGAAGAGTGAAGATGAAGGATCTGTTTCTTCTGAAAACAGTTCATCAGAAACAAGTGATAGTGATGAAGAGATTGAACAGATCAATATTGGAAAAACTCACTTATCTTCTGATAGCTTTGAATTTTATTTTGCAGAAAAACTGAAGAAACTGCAAGAGAGGAAAGCTGCAAAAGAAATGAAAGAAGTCAAAGTGATTGAGAAGATTGTGGAGGTTGAAAAGAGAGTTGAAGTCGAGAAGATCGTTGAAGTCACAAAACCTTGTCTTACATGTTTAGAGTCTTGTAAACAATGTATAGAGAAAGACGAGAGGTTTAGTAAGTTAGAAAAGTTGAAAGAACAGTTGTTATTTGATGTAAAAAAAACTTGAAAAAGTCGTATGATGTATTGAATAGGCATGTGAATGGTCTGGAGAAGACTAACTCAGAAAGAGAAAAATCTTTGAAGATGCTAAATGCAACAATGATGACAAAGCAGAAAGAGATCAACATGTACATAGAAGAATGTGCAAAGTTGAAGAAAGAGTTGGAGAATGAAGCAGCTGAGAATGAAAGAATCAGAAGATTGCTGCAAAGTTACAAAGGTTGTGACTACGTAATAGATAGAATTTATCCAACAGTTGAAGGTTTCGAGGCATTTAAAGATGAACAGCCAAAGAAGAAGAAGGATACTGGTAAGAAACAGGGTGTCTGTTATAATAAGTGTCCGCCTCCGATTTGGGAAGGGTACTCGCCTAGAAAACCTAACGAGGAAGAACTAAAACAGGCGGTCAATAATAAGTTAGAATCCGAGATAACCGATGTTTTACCAGACAATATTGACGTCACGTTTACAGCATCCGACACAGATCATGAGTCCGAACTGATAAAACGAGTGGTCGATCAGGTGTTGGATAAAGATGAGGAGTCAGGGTCAAAGTCCGAGTCCGAAAGTTCGTGTCAGTCAGTCAGGAGTTCGAGTTCGTCCGAAAGAGTTCAAAATCATCGGGAAAACGGGTTTACAGTAAAGAGTTTTTATTGTCAAAATGTAATTTGAAGGACGAAACGTTTAAAGTTGCATATACTTTGAATGATTCTGACAAATTATATTTTGATAAGGAGTTTCCAATAAGAGGTGTTAAACTAGAAATGATTAAAAAGGTTTTCAAACTAACAGAAATTAATAATTCTGAAATAAAAGATGAAAATCTTATTGTAAAACCTAAATTTTACACCTCAAGAGTTCAACAACGACTAAACAAGAAAAAAGGTTACAATTCTGGTTCGGGTTTTCAAAAGAAACCAAACCAAAATCGTAACTACAAAAAGAAAGGACTTGGTTTTACTCCACAAGAAAACTATAAAAATGAAAAATTTTCTAAAACAAATACAAAATTTGTTTCAGGTACTAGCTCGGAAGAGGAGAAGAAGTGCTCATTCTGGAAACAAACAAATCAAGAATTTCTAGCCGAGAAAAAAAAGAATGGAGCTTACGTGAAGAAAGAAACCAGAACCTGTTTCCGATGCAATGAAGTTGGTCACATTGCATGGAACTGTCCGAAAGCGACGAACACAAAACAGGGAGTTTCTGGAAAAATGAAAGAAGTTGTTGTTGATAAAACCGAACCACCAACTGAACAATTTTGAAGTTTTCAAAAATTCAACATTTGAAGTTGGTGAATGTTCGAAGAGATTTTACAAGCGAAGTGTAAAACTTGACAACCAAAAATGGGTTGTTAAGAAATCTGAAGTAAAATCTGGCGATGCGTCTGATTCCACAAAATCAGAGGAGCCACAGTTTGATGAGAGTGATGAAAACTCAGTTCCTTCAATGGATGACAAGAACTTTCCACCATTGAGGACTGAGAATTTTAAAAGAAAAGTTGGAAAGTCTGAATTCTCAAATCAGGGTTATTCTGAAAAGGATAATTTTGATGTTGAAAAAGCTTTTAATGGGAATGTAAAGAAAATTTTCGGTAAAATGGTTGATAGGAAGGTGAAAGGGGTAAAAGACTTCTATGCTATGAAGAAAGCAACTTACACCCCAACTAAATCCGAATTGAAATCACCCAAGGCTGGTCAGGCTTGGGTGGACATTTTCTTCGTTTGAAAAACCTGACTTGCCGGAGATCCCAAGTTTGTAATCGTGGTTCAGTAATCGGCATCATTCATGTATTATGAGTTTGTATGAAAAATTCTTAAAATTGTTAAAACTTTACAGGTTGAATGACTACGCTGGAGCTTCCAGGTTGGTAAGTGCGAAGCAGGAATCGGCATTTTGTATATACATACAAGTGGTATTGTATGGTTATTTTACAAGTGGTACAGGTTGCTTAATTTCAAAATAGTAAATCAGGGACATTAAGTTGTACTTGATTTACTAACTCTTGATATTACAAAGAACAAGATGATGAACCATATCCCCGATTTTAACAAAGTGATAAACCTACAAGTGGTTTTTATCTTAACAAACTCATTTTCCGGAAAAATCATTTTGATTAAAACAAACTTAAGTGTTTTGAAATCAAAATGAGAAAATGGTTTGTGAAAGGGGGAGTTCAGATTGTTTATGCCTAGTGAATGGCGAATTGAGGCGATTTGATATTGGTTGTCATGTTTCTGTACAGTTTGTGTTGTTTTCTATGTTTTCAAGTGGGTCAAGAATCTAGAAGTTTTCAAATTTCCTTTGAAATGTGTTTGCATTTTAGGGGGAGTAGGGAAATTTCAGAAAATCCAAAAACATTAGAAAATTTGAAAAAGCCAAAAACATGATAAAATTCAAAAATTGAGTTTCGTTGTGAATAGAGGAAATGATAGTACATCAGTGGACTGTCACAACATGCTAAAGAATTGTAAAGATAAAATGTGATAAACAATCTCACTGAGGATGTGCTAGTAGGTTTTTGCACATTTAGTAGATTGTGACGAGATATAAACCTAAAATTCAAACTTGCTTATTCTGTGGGTTAACAAAACTGCCTGGATATATAGGTAACCCCTGAAATCTCGTTTGAAAGGTCCCTTATTCTGAGATACTAGGTCTTTATGCTCAGTAATATCTGGGGTATTATCCCGGGACTTCTGCTGTATGGAAGTACTGACCTAGTCCCCGGATAATGCTTTCCGCAAACGCTTGAAAAAGCGCTGCCCTCAGCAAATTGATGAAACAATAAAATTGATAGTCATTGCTGTTGTAAAAAAAAGATCCTCTAAAGGGGACCCACCAAAAGTCGAGCCGTCATCTCTCTGCTGAACGGAAGTTCTGACCTGAGCTCTCACGGTTTCGCAATTAACCCTGAACAGATATCATCTGTGGTATACTCACCTGTAAGACTGAATATTGGGATCTGGATACGGGAGTATATTCAAATAGTGGGACACACGGATAAGTTTAAGTTCTCAAGACATTAATATTGTATCTCGGATCAGTTGAAGTTTGTGTAAAAATTTATGTGGACAAATATACTGACAATCTAGGTGAATTGTTTAGAACTTAAAATGAAATGAAGCTTAACGGTGTTGATGACTTGTTTCATAAACTGATATGATCCTCTTACACGAACTCACAAAAATATCGTTTGTTAATATGTCTTTACTACATTACATATTTCTTTATTTCAAAATCCAAAAAGATTTTCAGTGTGTTTTAGCATAAAATTTTGAAAAGGTCAAAAAGATTTTAGACAACTGATATTGGAAAGCTGATTTTCAAAATTCCGAGTGCTAAACATGATGAGCAATATTTGAGGGGGAGTGTTTGTTTGGAATTAAATGTTTTCATATTTTAACCTTTCAAGTGGTTCATTAATATTGTCACTGATAAAGTTTCAGTTTGATTTGAGGAAGAGTTTGTTTTAGTGCATACATCTTTATTCTAAAATTGTAAAACTTATGTTTTAGGTAGAGAATTTGCAGGATAAGATGAGAAGCTGTTAGATGAAAAGACAAACAACGATCCTGAAGATGTTACTGAAGAACAAAGGAATACCAGTAAATCGAGAGGGGGAGTCTGAAGATAGGGAGAAAGAAAAGCCCAGAGACTGATCAAGACTGAAGATGTGAAGACACAGCATTGTTGTGACTCGATAGTCGACTCCATCAACATCTGAAGGGGGGTCTGTTGGTGCACTACATCTGTTGATTTCGTCTTAGATCGAGTTTTTCATTGTAATGTATAGATTAGGGCGTGTTTTGCGAGAAAACTGGAGAGTTTACGTGTTTTAGAGTGTAGGTCCGCTTATTCGGACATGGTAGGTTAGCTTATTCGTCAGGTCCGCTTATACGGACATGCCGTATAAGGGAACCTATCAGGTTCGCTTATATGGACATGCCGTATAAGGGAACCTACTCACCTATATATACCACAAAAGAGGACCTCATTTGTAACTATCATATTTCCATACCGAGGTGCTACCGGTGTGAGAATTGCATGTAAAAGCTGTCAAATTAATCAGAAAAGAGATTTAAGAGTATATCTAGCTGTTTCTACGTCAGGTACTTGTTTTCCGCACCTGTATCTGATCAAACTCCTCTGATTGACTCGTTCGGGTGAGAATCCGATCCTACACTTCTCACCACTACATTCATCTAATATCTCAAGTGCAAGCTCTAATTGATCATCCAAACACCTATCTAATAAATTCACCTTCTCCTTCTCCTTCTCTTTCACATCCTCCTGCTGATGTGGCATCGGCCGCGGTTGCAACCCATCCAATTTCAACCGGCGGCAACGGCAGAAGAAGAAACAGGCCTCAACGATGCAAATGAAAGGGGAAAACACGCATACGAGAGGCATGAGTTACGGCAAACACATCAGAAGGATCAAGTAACAAAATCAGTGACCTCTGAGCCATGATTTGAGAAGCAGAGTCATCGCCGCCGTCGGATTGTTGAATTCGTTGGCGGCGGTTGCATAGCCGTTATCGTTGACGATGAGTAATTTGCAAACGGGAGTTTAAGAGAGAGAAGATTCAATCTTTGAAAGCAGATTTGTTTCTAATATATTCACAACAGTCATCCAACCCATATCAACCTTTTCCTCTCCCCACCCAACTTTTGATCTCTGTTACAATGGTTGCAAGAAAAGCTATATTCACACTGCTTCTAACTCTCTGTTTTGTAATCTTAATAAGCTCCACTGAATCCGTTGTGCCACAACAAGAAGGTAACACATTTATTTTGTTTCAAGAAAGTGGATTTGTGGATTCTTGATTAAGTTTTTCTTCAAATTATATTATTGTTTCTTAAAGAATGTTGGTCTGAAAGTTTGAAATTTTAGAGAGAGAAGATGGAGAGATGGGTTTTTAGAGAGAGAAAGGTTCGACCAATTTGGGGATGAAATTAGTGTGCAGAGAGAGATGGTTATTATATATAAGTAATTAATTAATTACTTATATATAAAATTACTGAAATACCATTACTCTTAGTTGAATGATTTAACTAAGTTAAGAGTCGGGGAGCAAAATGGAAAAAAAAAACATGGTACACTATTGGAGTAAAATAGTTATTTTTAAAGGATTAGGGCAAAACCATTAAAACGACCTAACCACAAGGAGCAAAACGGAAGTCTACTGTAGTTATTATAAGTTTAAAGCCTTTAGACTAAAGGTGAGCATACGCATACGCACACACATACGTGTTCATTTTTCATCTCTAGCTAACTGATATAACAACGTGTTCATTTTTCATCTCTAGCTAACTGATATAATATTATTCGCATAACAATGACCGTTTTGAACTCTGAAAACGGTATAGCAACAATATAATATACACGTGTTTCTGAAGTTTAGAAATGCCTTAGAGCTTTATTAGGACCAGGTTACATGTTAGTATAACTCTCTCTGATTATACAACTTGGTTCATTAGTTATCCGATTCATTTAAATGTTTCCGTTATATGCTTAATTGTTGACCATTATGCCCTTTTGACCATAAAATGATATTTTTGAAAATGTGAAAGAATAGAAACCTTTATTACTGATTTATAAACATGCCCCTAAATTTTCACATCAGTTTGAGGTCTAGATTAGGAGTTATGCTCATTAGCGTAATTAGAAAGCGTTTTATTAATTAAACGGCGTAATTAGCATATAGCCTAACTAAACCTAATTTTCGATACCAAACTTTTTACCTACTGATGTAAAATAATATTTTGGGATTTTTGAAGATTTTTATTTATTTTTAGGCTGAGCATAACATAGGATTATACCTTTGATTCGGTAGTTGTCGGTTTTGCCCTTTTGGCCTATAAAATGAGTTTTACAAATCATTTTGATACCAAACCTTTTTCTACTGATTTTATATGATAAGTAAAACATTTTAAGCTTTCTGGAATGATAAAAATATTAGCTTTTCTTATAAAACCCGTAAATCGCTTAACATCGCCTTTTTTACGCGTTTTTAACGCATAGTATAAATTAAAACTATTTTTAACATATAAGGTTTGATACCTACTGATGTTTTAAGTAAATTTTCATAATTAAACAGTAGGAAAAAGTTTTAAACTCAGAATTCTAATGTTGACCTTTAAAGCTTAGGTGAAATTACCAAAATGCTCATTCGGTGCATAGTTTGGTTATAGAAGATAAATTTCACATATATGCAATACCCTGCTGATATAACTTATTAAATTAAGTATTTTTACTAATTATATCAGACCTGGAACCCAGAATAATATTTAATCTCTTTTATGACTTTTATAATGACCAAAATACCCCTACGGGGCTTAATTTGAGTTTAAATTCATTTTGGGCATAATGGAAGGTATCCTACTGATATCACAACATATTTAAGGCATATTAACTTAGGAAACCTGTACATGACTCATTTGGTTACCCGTTACGCATTTTTCGCGTCCGGCGCGGTTTATGTAACTAGTTTGCATAAATTAGCCGAAACGGGTCAAACCTTATCATTTTTATCTCAAAATCCAAAATGTGTTTAGTTAACCCATATTACACAAGTCTTCAAACTTGTCAGGTCTAAATCACATTCTAATCCGGTCTTCGCTTAATCGTGCGTTTGAACCGTATATCTTCCTTAAAAACTAACCGGTCTAAGTTTAGGCTTAATTAAGACCCGTTAGGAATCTAATAGGTTATTAAAAACCTTTGTTCCAGAATAGGAGCCCAGTAAAAGCTACGTGCACTTGCTGTTTGTGAATTATACTTGCTCAGGTAAATACTTTTAACTTATTTTCCCTTATACGGGCTTGGGGTACGGTATATAAAATACCGCTTGGTCGGGCATTGAATTTTTAATCATATGAAGGTTAATTTATTGAAATGACCGGTTTAAATTGTTTTGTTTGCTTAAAGCCTTTGGGGGGTTAATGACCATGTCCCGGGTATCCTTGGCATCATTCATAGAAATGGCCACGACCTAAGCACGGGGTGTAGGCATACACCCGCCAGTGCATATATAAATAAAAAGGTATAACCGCCGGTTTCGAGAATAACTCGCTGCGGGACTATATCATGTGGTGTGTCTATTAATCTTTAACCCGGTGTCAACCCGGGCTACTGAACGTATAACGAACATGTAATTCGTTTACAAGTTTATATATAAATAACTATCCCAAGTTATAAAATATTTTGTGCCTTGTGCATTCAAATCAATTTTCATAAATGTTTTCAAAATGAGTCAGTTAATTGTATTTACCTGTGTAAACTGACGTATTTTCCCAAAAAGGCTAAGTGCAGGTACTAATCGGAATAGGCTGGCCTCTCCTAGCATCAATAAAGAGTCTTGCAAGTTTAGATGTGTTGGGATTGAACCCTACCAGAGGAACAGATAATGTAAAGCCAAAACCTGATCACAACAGTGGATTCACAATAAGCAGATGTTTACACTAAGCTCTCCCCTTGACAGTGGTTACCCATCTGCCGATACACTCTAAACACTACTCAGAAGAACAACTAATGAACCAAACACTGATGAAACAACTAAAGACTGCTAAAAGGCAAACACTGAGCTCTATCTACTGCTGTCTCTCAAGTACTACTGAAGATTCAAGCACTGCTCATTCAAAGACTGATCACCTTTTGAAGAAAGCACTGATGGTCAAGTAATCAGTGCTTAGGCTGCAACAGTGGAACGCGAACAGTGTTAGACTTCGTTTGTATTGTATTATCAATTAGTTGTTAGACATCAGTAGTTTTGTATAGATCAGTGGTTATAGGTTGTTAGGCTGTTAGATGTCACTATCATGGTGACGTCAGCTGAGGTACATCAGTAGTTTGGTTTGCCTATAAATGTGACAGTACTCTGTACTGTTATATTTGATTCGTTTTGTGTGAGTTCTTCTCCTCAATTCAATCCTTTCATCTTGTGCAACCAACCCCGGAGTATCAGGCTGAGGGGGAGTTTAGTCTGTAAGCTTGCATTGTAACCTTTTGCTTTTAATGTAATCTTTCGACTCTATGAAAAAGCAATTGTTTATCAAACTATATTCTCCTTTGATTGTGTTTACAAAGTTTGTGCTCCATTTTCGCTGCACTTTTCATTGTTTAATAGTCTCTGAATGTTCATTCTATACAAACAAACACAATCATGACAGCCTCAGATCCTAACAATTGGTATCAGAGCCTGGACAGTCAAATTCGATCTAACAATCAATTTGACATAACAGTTCGGCTCAAAATTCATTGATGCTAAAGTTGGTTGTATTCAGTTGAAAAACAGAGTAACGAGTGAATCATGATCAAAATGGTTATTCAGAAACTCTGTAAATCAACCAAGATGTCATATGACACACAAAGTTCAAGCAACAAGTGTTATCATGCACAAGTAACTCATACTTTTCAGATCTGTAAAATATCTGATAAATTTTGGGATCGTTAAATATTTTCTAAATTGATTTCAATTGTTGCTTTGATATTTGTGATGTTTCACTAAATGCTAAAGTATGAACCTCGGATCAGCAAAACCTATGTTCATCTAAACACTAGTATTATGCTGACATGGAAAGAGGGAAATACAGCTTTAGTCAAAAAATTTTATGTGCTCAAAGGCAAGTTGAGAATCCTCAAAAGGACAAAAACAACTTTGTCAAAACACATTAATAAAATAAGATGTCAGAACAGTCCAAATCATACGTAATGTGAGATCTGGTAATAAAACATACACAAATGTGGCTAGATCTCTCAAAACATTACCTCAAAATGATTCTGGACTAAACTTCTTCAAAATAACATCTCCCAGTGAGTATTTCTGTACTTGTGAATGGGAAGGGAAAAAAGGGTAAAAAGGGAAAAAGAAAATGAACAAATCTCAAAGTGTGGCTATCTCAAAACTTTTGAATCCAAAAGAAAAGGCGTATAAGCATAAAACACTCTTGAGGTTACAGTTGGGTAAAACAATGAAGTCATGCAACTGTGTGCATTCATCAACACAGGAATTGTTCAGGTAACAATGGCATCTCCAGTGATTGTTCTTAAAAGAAGAATTTACAATCAATTTTCAAGAAAAAGACCCCAAACAAGGGTCAAAATAACTTGAGAATGATATGATCATGAACTAATTTGGAAAGCTGTCAGATCCTTTTGAGAATTTTCAAAACATCCTTTAATTTTTTTAAGGTGTTTTTCTCTAAATAAAACCAGACATATATTACCTTTTATAAAATATATTGTGTACTTTTACTCATTTTTGATAGTAAAAGTTGTTCTCTGGTCTGGATGAAATTTCCTTATTTTTGTGTGAAATTACTATCCTAAATCTGGTCAAAAGGAAATGGCACACATATCAAGGTCATGTTAAGCTCAAGTTTGGTTTTCACAGATCATAAATTGATTGCAAATTGATTTTGAACTACTGAGATACTCATGTTCTAGTTCAAGTAATTAGACACAAAATGAGTAGCTCTAGTAGAAATGTCTTCATCATCTGGGATGCTAAACCACTGTCTGGAATAATGGACACTTGGCAAAACCTTGAACAAAATTTCTCTAGATAACCGCTGGCAATTTAATCTTGACAATATATATCTAAAATGTATTTTGTTAATAATAGCATCTCTGGTGCTCAACAGATGTTAGATAAGATATTGTGCTTTCACAAGACAAAATCAATTTCTACATCTGAACAAGCAGATGCTAACATTATTTGTCAAAAATTAAAACACTGCTGCACTATCAGTTGTTGCAATAAAAGTCCTCAGTTTATTTTCTACCATTGTTGTACCTAAAATGCTGTTGTGCCTCAACATCTGCTATCTAAAGTCTGTCCACTGCTGATAGTCAACCTCTGTTCTTGCAAAAACACTGATGTTTAAAATCATTGTTCCATCCACTGATACACCCACTACTTCATTTCATTACCGTTGTAACCATTGATGCTTGATCCATCAGTGGTTGTCAAAACAACCGTCCTCCATTATTTACCATTTCATCAGGGGTTGGCACGTGGTCAGTTTTTAGCCGTCAGATCATTATAACCGTTGCCACATCAGCATTCACCTTTTTCCTAAAATAAAACCCTGATTAAACCCAAACAGAGGCTTACACCGTCGAATTGAATTCCAAACATTCTATTCACAAAGCAGTTTTCCTCTCATAACTCCAAAAATCTTCTTCGATATTCTTCATCAAAAATGACGAAACCAAAATCGAAATCAAAACCAAAATCATCTTCTTCATCCGCTCCTAAAGATGCCACTCAAATGGCCGTCGATCAAAACGAACTACCATACAAATCTCCTCACAACTACTTGGGTATTCTCACAAAACCCACATCCAACAACACTTTCGACGCCATCATCAATACCTTATCTGCCTCAAAGTACAAAACTTTGATAACAGCAGATGCTCCCATTTACATACAAACCCAGAGAGAGTTCTGGAAAATGGCTAACTTTGAGAAACAAGGAGATACTGTCAAAGCCATAAACTCCTCGATACAGGGTAAAGAATTTCAGATCACTCCACAATCAATCTCAGAAGTCTTCAACCTAGATGATCAAAAAGGTAAAACTTCTGTATCCAAAGACGATTGAAAACTGATTTTCTAACAAGAGGGTATGCAGTACAACCAACAAGAGATACCTTACAAAAAGGTTATTTCCCTCCTGCACCTAGGTTTTTATTTCACACTCTTTTAATGTGTGTTTCAAATAAAACAACATCTTTTAATGAAATACCATTAAAAATCCAATGTCTGGGATATGTTATTTTGAACAATGAAAAGTATAATTATTCCCAGGAGATTTTCGATGATATGGTAAAAAATGTTGACAATAAAGCTTTTCTGCTCTTTCCAAGGTTTTTAAGCTATTATTTTGAACAAAAATTTGTAAAGGAGGACGCAGAGTTGCCCAAATAAGGTGCTCCTTTTAAAATAAACTGTTTAACACCTGAAACATTCTCTAGAATGTTGGCACCAATAAAAACAAAAGCAGAGGTGCCTGAGCAGAATTTAGCAGGTGAAATTGCTCCTCATGTATCTGGTGCTGAGCCCACTGCTCCAGGTGATCAGAGCAGCACAACCACTGCTCTGAAACCCACACCTGACATTACCAAAAAGACCAAAAGAAAAACATCCAGAAAACCCACCAAACCCAAAACAAAGGCAACTCTGGAAGATGAGATCCCAGAGCAAATGCCAGTGACAGCACAAAAGTCACCAATAACCACTGCTGCTACTTCCTCACAGCAGTTGAAAGAAAGATCTCAACCCCAGCCTCAAACTCCTCTTGCATCCTCACAAAAGGATCAAGTTGTAAGCATAGGGACTCCAAATTATGAAGCTCTGGATTCACTCGGATCTATCTTCCATAGTCCTGATCCTAAGGACATGTCTCTTTCAACCCCTTTACCCTCACCCATCACATTCCCACAATCAATAAAACCTTTGTTGCATACAGATGCTATTACTCAGACACAAACCAGTTCCTCTCAAACACCTATCACTGAGAGTATACTCCTACAAGTGAGTGGGTCTGATGTTGATACCTCTGTTATCCCAGCAACAATTGAGGAGGTTACACTGCAGGAATTACAAGTAATTCCTGTCAGTAGTTCAAGTGGAGCAGCTACTACAAGTGTTGAATCTACCGATTTGCACTTGGACAGTGGTTTCATTAGTAAGACTCCCTTGAAGGCAATTTCTTCTATAGCACCACTGAGAACCACCAGTGAGTTTGTTCTGACTACTGGCAACATCAAAAGGTTATCAAGTGCTGAAGAAAGAAGTCCCCAGTACCAAGAACAAGGGGCATCAATGGCTGACTTTTGGGACTCTGTTCCTAAGTCATTCATTGGTAAAACCACTGTTGGTGGGGATTCAGATGATCCTGTTAATTCAGGTGATGATTCAAGATATCAGGAATTGACGGGCAGGGTCGAAAACCTTGAAACCTCAGTTGCCGAAATAAAAGATATGGTGCAGCAACTGTTAAAAGCTCAGAAAGCCCAATCCACTGTTCCTCCAGCTCAAACATCTGCTCAACAAGCACCTGCTGCAAATGAGTTATGGAATCTTTTTCAACCACTGCCAGAAAGACAAAAGCTGATGGCAGATCGGCAGCATGCCATACATGTTCAAAAGCTGACCAATATGGTGGAATCAAGATTCAAGGATACTCAGGCGGATATAAAAGCTATATGTAACACCCCCAAAATTTAGTTGTAAGCATGCATATTTATAATTCTATGATATGTTCTAATAAGTAAATAGGATGTAAACCTAGTTAGAAAGTAAATTAAAATTTTAGTTAGGAGAAACAAGTTATGGCCATTTAAAAATAAGTATGTAAACACAAGGGGTGGGATATGTAAATAGTAAAAGATAATTTACTAAAACTTAAAAGAAATACACCACCCACACATAGGAAGTGTGGGTGTGTCGCCTGGAACAAGGATAAAAGAGGGGAAAACCCTCTTATTCAACAAATCAGTGAAATTGGAAGGGAAAATCAAAGTCTGATTGTATGCATGAATACCAATCCTTGATCACCTAAGAATTTCCTACATAAGGTATGTCGAAAATTATGATTTAATGATCATGTATGGAATGGGTTTTTAGTAAAACCTGAAGTTCATATGAAATTAGTATAAGCATGTGTTAGAAATTCCATATGGAACTCGAAATATGCTTGAATTCGACCTAATTGATAGTTAAAGGTAAAAACCCACTTGGAAATTGGATAATAGTGACTTGTAATATGAGGTTATGATGTAGATTAGCATAAATGATGTAACATGATGATGTTCTTGATAAAATGTCACCTTTGAAATCGAATTAGGATGAGGGTTGTATGAGATTCCAATTAAAGTGGGTATTCCTGATGATTTAGACATGAACTAGCCAAGTTATGCAAATGATACTTGTACACTATGCTTAATTAGTAGTATGCACGCCAAGTGTTCGTTAAAATGCTTGAATGATGTAATCGGATGATTTTGCAAGATAAATGACTAGAATTCGGAAATTGTTGCTTATAGTAAGAATATGTTAAAAACGGAATGTAGAGAAAGACACGAACTTAAAGTATGTGATTTGAATTGTAGGGATCAAGGAAGAAAGCTCGAGTCGTTCCGGGTCGCAAACAAACAACGACAAAGGTAAGTTCTTGCTTACATAACGTTATTAGCATGTATTGTCGTGGCATACTATTGTTCAATGGTTGAAGTCGTTTACTTGTAACGGGTTATTGCAAGTCGATTATGTAATTTAGGTATGGGCCAAATGAGTTAGAAGAGTAATGTGAAAAAATGGAAGAAACTTCATGTTCGGAAGAAGGTTTACTTGAGGGTCATGTTTGTAATTAACGTTGTATGAATTTTAGTAACTAAATGTCTAACGGTTTGGTTGTATGTAGGTAAAGCGACTTATTAAATGGCGTTACTTGGATCGAACACATTCATGATGCACGCTTCCGTGAAGAAACTAGTTTTAGTCAAAACTTTTGTTAAATGCTTTTCTTTTGTTCCAAACGGGTCTTTTGTAAGTTTTATGATCCGAAAGTAGTAGATGTTGAACTTGTAGTTAAAAGACTATGTTAGTAGTTTATGTAATGTTTGGGTTAAAAACTTTTGTAGTCGTTATGTTGTTCGTTACCAAGTTAAATGCAGAATTTTGGTTTGTAAATTATTCGACCCGTTTACTTCTTTGTTAAATGAAAGTTCGTTAGTGTCCTTTTTTAAGTTTTAGACCTTATAAGTTGGTATCAGAGCCTAGGTTTGAGAGATTCGAGTAAGTTATGGTGCTCGAACTCAAACCGAAAGCTCTTGCGAAAGTGTGTTCGTTCCAAGCGCCACGCAAGTAAGTAATTTAAGGATTTCATGCTAGTAGACAAAAAATGGGAATGGGTTATGGTTTAGTTACTAGCATGACTTGGGTTTGGACGATAATGGGTGCTATAGAAGGCTTCGGGACTGCCCAGGACCATTTCGGGTTGGAAAAAGGGGCTGGAAATGAAAGATTTTAGTTAATCAGCGTTTGCACACCAGGAAGCCCGTCGGCGACGGCACCCTCCCATCCGACGGCCTATGTACCTGCCTACGGGCAAATAGTGGCGACGGGGTTTTCCCGAGCCCGTCGGCGACGCACCCAAGGCCGTCGGCGACGGGTCCCCCCTAATAGTTTTTGCTGAAAATGTTTGTTTATCATGTTAAGGCCCTTAATTCGATTATGACATTCGTTAAACATAAGGAATACCCCGAATCGACTATGAAACCAAGAAATTCAATATAGCTAGCATGTTTTAATAATGAACGTACGAAAGAATGAGGAGTTCTTACATACGAATGGATAAAGTAAGTGACACATTAAGAATGTTTATAAAGAGGGATTGGATGGGTTCACGACTCGTGAAAATGAACTATTAAGAACAAATGATGTATATATAGAAAGATGAGGAGGATGAAAGTAACAATAATTAATATGAATGTTTAAATTGTGGATGGCAAGTGGAGGAAACACAGATACCACAGAACGTATAACTCGAAACGAGTTAAACCAAATGATTTCGGATGAAGTAACGAAGGCAATTGATGCAAACGTTTCCAAGCTAGCACAAGAGGTGGAAGGCCAAGTACTAAGTACGGTAGAGAATATGATCACGAGCAAAGTGGATGAATTGAAGGAAATGATAGCCGGAATTCAAGGCAAGAAAGAGGCAAGACGGTGCACCTACAAGGATTTCATGGCATGTAAGCCTACGACCTTTAATGGGGAAATTGATCCCATAGAATGTCAAAGATGGATAACTAACATGGAAGGGGTGTTCATTCGAAGTCATTGTGACAAGGAAGATCAAGTCATGTTTGCCACGGGGCAACTTTTACGAAGGGCTAAAGATTGGTGGGACTCGTATAGTAAGGAGATCGGAGAGAATCGAGTTCAAACTTTGACTTGGCAAGAATTCAAACAACCTTTTATCAAGTACCATTGTCCACAATCAGCAGTGGATCGAATCCAAGAAGACTTTCTCCGACTCCGACAAAGGGATGAATCTGTCAATGAGATCACGAACACCTTCCTTGATTAACTGAAGTTTTGTGAAGAAATAGTTGGAACGGAGAGAAAGAAGATTATCCGTTATCATGGCATGCTTAAGGCTGAAATTCGGGAGTTCATAACTCCTTCAAAATGTGAAACTTTGGACGAGATCATTGATCTAGCGAGGGATAGGGAAATTGAAATAAAGAGGCAAGACGAACGTGGAGAGAAAAGGCAAGTCGAGAAGGGGTCAACGCAAGGTTCTTCTAAGAAACCCAAGACGCACGATCAAGGAAAGAAAGAAGCTTCCAAAGGCGGGTTTCCACGATGCAAGACATGTGGAAAACCCCATTCCGGTGAATGTTTATTGGGAAGGAAGGGGTGTTACAATTGCGGACAAGAAGGGCATCCTTACTATAACTGTCCGAATCCCAAAATGGTATGCTACAATTGTAACGAATCGTGCCATGTGAAAGCTGAATGCCCAAAGCTTAAACAAGGGGTGAAGAAGGAAGGAAAGAAAGAAGAACCCGCGAAAGCTAAGGGAAGAATGTTCCAAATCTCCACGGAAGAAGCAAGGGCTCACCCGAATGTGGTCTCAGGTATCTATATGATAAACTCTATACCCACGTATATATTATTCGATACCGGAGCTAGTAGATCATTTATTTCTAGTGAGCTTGCACGTTTCCCTTTATTCACGATAGAAAGAATGTATACACCTCTCGAAGTAGAAATTGCCGATTGTAAGAGTTACCTTTTGCACGAAATATGTAGAGGTTGTAGAATCACTATAGATGATGAAGATTTTGATATTGATTTGATTCCCATGGTTTTAGGAGAATTTAAAGTAGTAGTGGGTATGGATTGGTTATCCCGTTATCACGCGGAAATTTTAAGCGAAAACAAAATTATTCATGTGGCATCCCCTAAAGGGAAACGGGTAACCATTCATGGGGAAAGGGAAGAAGGGGCAAAATTTTGTACTATCTTAGAAGCAATTAAGTACGTGAAGAATGGAAGTAAAGCATTTTTAGCCTATGTTGTCGATACCAAATTAGGAGCTTTAAAAATTGAAGATACTAAGATAGTGAATGAATATCCGGATGTATTTCTGGACGAATTGCCGGGACTTCCACCCGAGCGGGAAGTCGAGTTTCGTATCGAATTAGAACCAAATGCCAAACCGGTAGCCAAAGCCCCTTACCGGTTGGCACCCGCGGAAGTACGGGAATTAATGGTCCAATTACAAGAACTTCTCGACAAGGGTTTCATACGCCCTAGCGTGTCCCCATGGGGAGCGCCCGTTTTGTTCGTTAAAAAGAAGGATGGGTCGATGAGAATGTGCATCGACTATCGTGAACTTAACAAACTCACGGTAAAGAACCGATACCCACTTCCGAGAATAGATGATCTCTTTGATTAACTACAAGGGGCAAGTTGGTTCTCAAAAATCGACTTGCGATCGGGCTACCATCAAGTACGAGTAAGGGAAGAGGATGTACCTAAGACTGCGTTCAGAACTCGCTACGGACATTACGAATTCCTGGTAATGTCATTCGGGTTAACTAACGCTCCGGCCGCTTTCATGGATTTAATGAATAGGGTATGCCGAAATATGTTAGATCAGTTCGTTATAGTGTTTATTGACGACATTTTAGTATACTCTCGTAGCGAGTCTGAACATGCAAGTCATTTACGTCAGGTACTTGAGACGCTTCGAAAGGAAAGATTATATGCTAAGTTTTCTAAGTGTGCGTTTTGGCTTAGGGAAGTGCAGTTTTTAGGACACGTAATTAACGAAAAGGGGATTTTGGTGGATCCCTCTAAGGTGGAAGCCGTGATGAAATGGGTACCCCCGAAAAATGTTAGTGAAGTAAGAAGTTTCCTAGGTCTAGCCGGCTATTATCGGAGGTTTATTCAAGACTTCTCCAAAATAGCCCTTCCTTTAACTAAACTAACAAAGAAAGAAGAAAGGTTCAAATGGAATGATGAACAACAGAAGGATTTTCGAATGTTAAAGGAGAAATTGTCAAGTTCTCCTATCTTAACCCTGCCAGAGGGGACTGAAGATCTAGTGATATATGCGGATGCATCTCATCAGGGATTAGGATGTGTCTTGATGCAACGAGGCAAGGTCATCGCCTACGCTTCAAGACAACTAAAACAGCATGAAATTAACTATCCTACCCATGATTTGGAACTGGCGGCGGTTGTTTTTGCCTTAAAAATCTGGAGGCATTATCTCTATGGAGCAAAGTGTACAATTTATTCCGACCACAAAAGCCTTAAGTATTTCTTTGAGCAGAAGGATCTTAATATGAGGCAACGAAGATGGTTGGAATTGATTAAAGATTATGACTGTGACATTCTTTACCATCCAGGTAAAGCTAATGTGGTGGCGGACGCACTAAGCCGGAAAGAATACCCACCGCCTATTCGAGTGAAATCGATGAGAATGATAGTTACCCCAAATCTTCTTGGGACAATACGAGAGGCGCAAGATAAGTCCTTAAATGTTGGTGATCCGAAAAATGAAAGAACAAAAGGGTTTGAAAATAAATTTGAATTAAACGCGAGTGGGTTAAGAACAAGGTTTGGGCGGGTTTGGATACCGCGACACTGTGAAGCGAAGACCTTATTAATGGAAGAAGCGCACAAGTCCCGTTACTCGGTTCATCCGGGAGCCACTAAAATGTACCGGGATTTGAAAGAAAATTTTTGGTGGCCGGGAATGAAACGCGACATTGTTAAGTATGTATCTAAATGCTTGACATGTTCTCAGTAAAGGAGGAACATCAAAAACCTTACGGGAAACTACAACCTTTAGAAATTCCGGTATGGAAATGGGAGAATGTGACTATGGATCTTGTGACCAAACTTCCAAAAACAAAGAAAGGGCATGATGCAATATGGGTCGTTGTCGAAGAAGGTGTAGAATCCCGGTTTGTTGGGGAAATGTTGTATGGAAGAAGGTGTAGAATCCCGGTTTGTTGGGGAGAAGTAGGGCAAAGGGAACTCGCACCGAATGATGTAGTGGCGATAACCAATGAAAAGATCGACGTCGTACGGGCTCGATTAAAAGCAGCGCAAGACCGACAAAAGTCCTATGCGGATAAAAGAAGACGCCCTATTGAGTTCCAAGTGGGGGACCGAGTATTCTTGAAGGTGTCCCCGTGGAAAGGCATAATTCGATTTCGTAAGCGAGGAAAGTTGGGTCCCCGATATATCTGACCGTTCGAGATTCTAGCTCGAGTTGGAAAGGTAGCCTACCGTTTAGAGCTACCCCCATCATTAGAAGGAATCCACAACACTTTTCACGTATCACAATTGCGGAAGTGTTTAACGGATGAAACGGCTTATGTACCCCTTGAAGACATTGAAGTAGACGAGAAGATGAATTATATAGAAAGACCGGTAGCTATAAAGGATTCCAAGATAAAGACCCTTCGTAACAAGGAAATCAAGCAAGTTTTGGTTCAATGGCAACACAGAAAGGGGTCAGATCTTACCTGGGAACCGGAGGATGAGATGAGAAGGTTCTACCCGTTCTTGTTCGGTAAGTAATCAGGTTTCGGGGACGAAACCTAATTTAAGGGGGGTGGATTTGTAACGCCCCCAAAATTTAATTGTAAGCATGCATATTTATAATTCTATGATATGTTCTAATAAGTAAATAGGATTTAAACCTAGTTAGAAAGTAAATTAAAATTTTAGTTAGGAGAAACAAGTTATGGCCATTTAAAAATAAGTATGTAAACACAAGGGGTGGGATATGTAAATAGTGAAAGATAATTTACTAAAACTTAAAAGAAATACACCACCCACACATAGGAAGTGTGGGTGTGTCGCCTGGAACAAGGAGAAAAGAGGGGAAAACCCTCTTATTCAACAAATCAGTGAAATTGGAAGGGAAAATCAAAGTCTGATTGTATGCATGAATACCAATCCTTGATCACCTAAGAATTTCCTACATGAGGTATGTCGAAAATTATGATTTAATGATCATGTATGGAATGGGTTTTTAGTAAAACTTGAAGTTCATATGAAATTAGTATAAGCATGTGTTAGAAATTCCATATGGAACTCGAAATATGCCTGAATTCGACCTAATTGATAGTTAAAGGTAAAAACCCACTTGGAAATTGGATAATAGTGACTTGTAATATGAGGTTATGATGTAGATTAGCATAAATAATTTAACATGATGATGTTCTTGATAAAATGTCACCTTTGAAATCGAATTAGGATGAGGGTTGTATGAGATTCCAATTAAAGTGGGTATTCTTGATGATTTAGACATGAACTAGCCAAGTTATGCAAATGATACTTGTACACTATGCTTAATTAGTAGTATGCACGCCAAGTGTTCATTAAAATGCTTGAATGATGTAATCGGATGATTTTGCAAGATAAATGACTAGAATTGGGAAATTGTTGCTTATAGTAAGAATATGTTAAAAACGGAATGTAGAAAAAGACACGAACTTAAAGTATGTGATTTGAATTGTAGGGATCAAGGAAGAAAGCTCGAGTCGTTCCGGGTCGCAAACAAACAACGACAAAGGTAAGTTCTTGCTTACATAACGTTATTAGCATGTATTGTCGTGGCATACTATTGTTCAATGGTTGAAGTCGTTTACTTGTAACGGGTTATTGCAAGCCGATTATGTAATTTAGGTATGGGCCAAATGAGTTAGAAGAGTAATGTGAAAAAATGGAAGAAACTTCATGTTCGGAAGAAGGTTTACTTGAGGGTCATGTTTGTAATTAACGTTGTATGAATTTTAGTAACTAAATGTCTAACGGTTTGGTTGTATGTAGGTAAAGCGACTTATTAAATGGCGTTACTTGGATCGAACACATTCATGATGCACGCTTCCATGAAGAAACTAGTTTTAGTCAAAACTTTTGTTAAATGCTTTTCTTTTGTTCCAAACGGGTCTTTTGTAAGTTTTATGATCCGAAAGTAGTAGATGTTGAACTTGTAGTTAAAAGACTATGTTAGTAGTTTATGAAATGTTTGGGTTAAAAACTTTTGTAGTCGTTATGTTGTTCGTTACCAAGTTAAATGCAGAATTTTGGTTTGTAAATTATTCGACCCGTTTACTTCTTTGTTAAATGAAAGTTCGTTAGTGTCCTTTTTTAAGTTTTAGACCTTACACTATAAAAGCTATAAAAGCTCACATTCAAAATGCCTCTGGGAATGTTCCCTCCACTGTTCTTTTCATGAACGAACCCTTCTCAGATAATGCCAAAAAGGGGGAGAAGATCAAGTGGAAGAAAAAGGGAATTGACGATGGTATATATGTTGAGCCAGAAAATATTCAAACCAAAACTGCAGTATCAACACACACCACATCACCACACACCACCACAGCTACTGTTCCACCACCATCTGTGTCTACAGCACAAAAACCACCATTACCATCACAAACAGCCAAACCATTATCACCCCCTGCAAAAAAAGCAGAAGACAACAGATGTTACAACATCTGTTGTAATGGCAACAGTGGTTGAAACACCAATTGTTTCAGCTACTGTTAGTCAACCACTGATCACCACTCAAACAACTGCCATCTTAACCCCTGCTCAAAAGCAGAAGACATCTGCTAATACATCAATAGTTGTAATGACAACAGCGGTTGAGACACCAGTTGTTTCAACAGCTGTTAGTCAACCATCCACCACTGCTATCACCTTTCCTATATCACAACCAAAGCTCTTCAGTAGAAAAAGAAAGCCAATCTCTGCCAATGAGGGAATACATGATCCTAACGCTGCAAAATATCCACTGGAACTCGAAGCTATCAAAAATGAGATGAGGCAATTCTACACAGAAGAGGATCCTTCAAAAAGAAGATTCTCCTCACTCATAGGCTACATGGCACCAGAAGATATGGATGACTACCTCAAAATCAAGGCAAAGCAAGCTCAAGTAAAAGCTAAGGTTGATAGTAAAAGTGAAGGTCTAAGCGACGAAGGCATTGCTAAAAGACTGGAGTTCTACTTCACAAAAGTAAAGCAGATAGAAGAATTTGCACAAGAACTAATCAAAGAAAAGGCTGATCAAAAGAAAAAGTTAAGGAAACAATATCTAGCCTACATCATGAAAGAGAAATTCTATCCTGCTAAAGAACAACAGTTTGAAGAATGGCCATTAGTTGCATTAAAGCATGAAGCTGAGAGGATTAACAGAATCAAAGATGATCCTACAAAGAAGAAAAATGCTCCAAACTGGAGCAAATACAAAAAGCTCATTGCTGACCTCACTGTTTAGTACAAAGGAAAGAAAAAGGAGCTGGTGGATGCAAAAATGGATACTCCTGAAGCCATATCAAAGTGGTCCAGGCAGCAGACTGATGAAGCCTATGAAAGGCTAAAGAAAAGAAAGATAACTGTTTCAAGTGCTTCAAAGAAACGTGAACAAATGATGAAGCTTGAACAGCAGATAGAGAACCTCAGAATAATGTACAAATCAGCAGACAATCCAGTTTTTGGTAAACAACTGACTGAAGAAGAGGTCCAAGAAAAGGAAGCAGAGTACTTCAAGGACACCATCATGAAAATGGGTCTAAAAGAAGACAGCTCAACAAAGCTTCAAAACCTTGTTTAGAAGGTATTAAACAAACCTGCATCACCAAACACTGCAACAGACATGCCAGAAATTGAAAGGCAAGAGCTTATTGAACAAGAAACTGCAGAAGACATAGCTGCAGCAAACAAAGTCATTGAATAAGCCTTCAAAAGAATGTCTGAAAGTCTGCAAGTGTTCATAAGGCCATCATCTCCCAACTCATCAAAGAATAAATCTCTCCCAAGAAACCCATTAGGTTTAAAAATACTAAAGTGGATATTTGATCAAAAGACCCACGTATTGACTCTTGTCAGAACCAATGGTGAAGTGAGGTACATATTAAGGAAAGAAGCACTTGGCCTAAGTGTTGAAGATATGCAGGATCTCCTTGAACTTACACTATGTAGGGATGAAGATGATCTAAGTTCCAAGGAATTTGAAGCTGAATTCAAAAGACAAGCTAAGGAACTTTTGGTGAGAAATAAAAATCCAGAATAATGACAGGTTTTGGCATTATCTGTTCCAGGGGGAGATTGTTGGGATTGAACCCTACCAGAGGAACAGATAATGTAAAGCCAAAACCTGATCACAACAGTGGATTCACAATAAGCAGATGTTTACACTAAGCTCTCCCCTTGACAGTGGTTACCTATCTGCTGATACACTCTAAACACTGCTCAGAAGAACAACTGATGAACCAAACACTGATGAAACAACTAAAGACTGCTAAAAGGCAAACACTGAGTTCTATCTACTGCTGTCTCTCAAGTACTGCTGAAGATTCAAGCACTGCTCATTCAAAGACTGATCACCTTTTGAAGAAAGCACTGATGGTCAAGTAATCAGTGCTTAGGCTGCAATAGTGGAACGCGAACAGTGTTAGACTTGGTTTGTATTGTATTATCAATCAGTTGTTAGACATCAGTAGTTTTGTATAGATCAGTGGTTATAGGTTGTTAGGCTGTTAGATGTCACTATCAAGGTGACGTCAGTTGAGGTACATCAGTAGTTTGGTTTGCCTATAAATATGACAGTACTCTGTACTGTTATATTTGATTCGTTTTGTGTGAGTTCTTCTCCTCAATTCAATCCTTTCATCTTGTGCAACCAACCCCGGAGTATCAGGCTGAGGGGGAGTTTAGTCTGTAAGCTTGCATTGTAACCTTTTGCTTTTAATGTAATCTTTCGACTCTATGAAAAAGCAATTGTTTATCAAACTATATTCTCCTTTGATTGCGTTTACAAAGTTTGTTATCCATTTCCGCTGCACTTTTCATTGTTTAATAGTCTCTAAATGTTCATTCTATACAAACAAACACAATCATGACAGCCTCAGATCCTAACAAGATGCCTTTAAATCTGTTGAACAATGTTTCCTTTTTATTTGATCCGCCTGTGGATCTTTTTCAGCCATTTTGTAATACTTGATATTACACTTTATTTGGTTGAAATATATTTATCTTTTGCTTACGCTGTGCATTTAAATTGTGTTGTTTGACTATGACGATATCAACTACGTCACGATACTCCCCACCGGGCCCACCGGTAATACGTGGAAATATCGGGGTGTGACACTATCTAACAAACTCACCTTCTCCTTCTCCTTCGCTTTCACATCCTCCTGCTGACGTGGCACCGCAGCGGTAGCAAACCATCCGATTTCAACCGGCGGCAGCGGCAGAAGAAGAAACAGGCCTCAGCGACGCAAATGAAAGGGGAAAACATGTATACGAGAGGGATGAGTTACGGCAAACACATCAGAAGGATCAAGTAACGAAATCAGTGGCCGCTGAGCCATGATTTGAGAAGCAGAGTCATCGCCGCCGTCTGATTGTGGAGTTCATTGGCGGCGATTGCATAGCCGTTATCGTTGACGATGAGTAATTTGCAAACGGGAGTTTAAGAGAGAGAAGATTCAATCTTTGAAAGCAGATTTGTTTCTAATATATTCACATCAATCATCCAACCCATATCAACCTTTTCCTCTCCCCACCCAACTTTTGATCTCTGTTAGTTTGTTACAATGGCTGCAAGAAAAGTTGTATTCATACTGCTTCTAACTCTCAGTTTTGTAATCTTAATAAGCTCCACTAAATCTAAATCTGTTGTGCCACAACAAGAAGGTAACACATTTATTTTGTTTCAAGAAAGTGGATTTGTGGATTCTTGATTAAGTTTTTCTTCAAATTATATTGAGAAAAATGCAATTTGCGTCCCTGTGGTATATCCTAAACATCAACCTGAGCCCCTAAATTAAATTTTTGGATGTTTGAGCCTCTGACCTTATGAATTCATAACACTTTGAGTCCCTGCCGTCAGTTTGACTGTTTGAGGCAGGGGTAAGACCATCTTTTGACATATATTAATAACACTTTGCGTCCCTATGGTATGAGTGAAATATCAACCTGAGCCCCTAAATTCATTTTTTGCTTTTTTCTTAAGAAATATAATAATTCAAATTAACTCTTTTATTTGAACATTTTTCTCTTTATTTTTAAATAAATGCAATCTAATAATTAACTCTTTTTAAAATAAATGCAATATAATAATTAAATGTATACTATATATATCAAATTATTAAAGCCTAAATTCTCTTTTATTTTTAAATAAATGCAATATAATAATTAAATGTATACTATATATAACAAATTATTAAAGCGTAAACTGTATATTAAATGTAAAGTTTTAATACATACAATACAGAGACAAAACGTCATACCAACTTCGTAGACTTGACGGAACTTACAGACTCGATAACAAAAGACCGTAACATACAATACAGAGACAAAACGTCAAAGATCCATAAGCAATTGTGGATCTTTACTGACGGGTGCACTTCGGAATGTAGCAGATATGAATGAATATAACCTCAGTGTAGGTAATTACGTATCTTCCACTAGGGTTATATTCATTCATATGAATGAATATAACCCAAGTGGTAGATATGAAATTCAAGAGCTCGCTAATTACATATTTGCCACTGGGGTTATATTCATTCATATGTTACAATATAACCCAAGTGGCAGATACGTAATTAGCGAGCTCTGGAATTCTAAGGAAAATCGAAGACCTACACTGGGTTGTATTCAGTCATATCAATCACTTCCTTATGTGCACCGCACCATCTTCTAGGAGGTTGTCAAGTGTTCTCGCCTTCGTAGTTGGTGTTTTGCGTATCTTTACATCCGCAGCCATTTTGTACAATATAAACACATTCAAATGAGGAACACATCAATCCAAAACTAATCTAATATAAACACATTCAAATGAGGAACAATGTATTCACAATCTGATCCAATATAAACACATTGGCTTTAAATAACTACACAAGAATCAACACCAAAACACATTCAAAAACCTCTGTTTTGAATTTAGTACCGTATTCATAACCAAAACACATTCAAACAAAAATCAAACAAAACCACAAGAATCAAACAAGAATTAAACAAAACCACAAGAATCAAAAACCTACACATTCAAATGAGGAACACATCAATCCGAAACTGTTCTTTTTAAACAGTTCTCAAACAACTACACAAGAATCAACACCAAAACACATTTCAAGTATCAATATTGATGTGTTTAAATAACTACACAAGAATCAACACCAAAACACATTCAAAAACCTCTGTTTTGAATTTAGTACCATATTCATAAACAAAACACATTCAAACAAAAATCAAACAAAACCACAAGAATCAAACAAGAATCAAACAAAACCACAAGAATCAAAAACCTCTTTACATCCGCAGCCATTTAGTACCCTCTGTTTTGATACCCGAGACAAAAACCCACAAGAATCAAACAAAACCAAACCTTTGTTTTGATATCCGAGACAAAAACCCACAAGAATCATGTTATCTATGTGATTTAGGTTTGTGATTTTACCGTATAGAAGATAACCCTCTGTTTTGATACCCGAGACAAAAACCCACAAGAATCAAACAAAACCAAACCTTTGTTTTGATATCCGAGACAAAAGCCCACAAGAATCATGTTATCGATGCGATTTAGGTATGTGATTTTACCTTGGATTGTTATCGATGAAGATGATGAAGCTGATAAAGATGATGAAGATGAAGATGAAGATGATGAAGATGAAGATGAAGATGATGAAGATGTATTGTTCGGAAGATGAAGATGATGATGATGATGATAACAGTCGGTGTTGGGAGATGGGAGAGATTTGGTTGAGAAGTGTGATGAAACTGTTCAAATCATGATGAACTGAGATTAAGTATAGAAGATGTTAAGGGTCAAGGGCATAAAGGACTTTTCACAACTGTCAAACGGTCAAACTGACAGAACATTGACGGCAGGGACTCAAACTGTTAAGAATTCATAAAGTCAGGGGCACAAACATCCAAAAATTTAATTTAGGGGCTCAGGTTGATGTTTGGGACATACCACAGGGACACAAATTGCATTTTTCTTAATTATATTATTGTTTCTTAAAGAATCTTGATCTGAAAGTTTGAAATTTTAGAGAGAGAGAAGATGGAGAGATGGGTTTTTAGAGAGAGAAAGGTTCGACCAATTTGGGGATGAAATTAGTGTGCAAATGAGATGGGTTTTTAGAGAGATAAAGGTTTGACAAAGTAGAGAGAGATGGTTATTATATATAAATAATTAATTAATTACTTATATATAAAATTACTGAAATACCATTACCCTTAGTTGAATGATTTAACTAAGTTAAGAGTCGGGGAGCAAAATGGAAAAAAAACATGGTACACTATTGGAGTAAAATTGTTATTTTTAAAGGATTAGGGCAAAACCATTAAAACGACCTAACCACAAGGAGCAAAACGGAAGTCTACTGTAGTTATTATAAGTTTAAAGCCTTTAGACTAAAGGTGAGCATACGCATATGTAACGCCCCCAAAATTTAATTGTAAGCATGCATATTTATAATTCTATGATATGTTCTAATAAGTAAATAGGATGTAAACCTAGTTAGAAAGTCAATTAAAATTTAAGTAAGGAGAAACAAGTTATGGCCATTTAAAAATAAGTATGTAAACATAAGGGGTGGGATACGTAAATAGTGAAAGATAATTTACTAAAACTTAAAAGAAATACACCACCCACACATAGGAAGTGTGGGTGTGTCGCCTGGAACAAGGAGAAAAGAGGGGAAAACCCTCTTATTCAACAAATCAGTGAAATTGGAAGGGAAAATCAAAGTCTGATTGTATGCATGAATACCAATCCTTGATCACCTAAGAATTTCCTACATAAGGTATGTCGAAAATTATGATTTAATGATCATGTATGGAATGGGTTTTTAGTAAAACTTGAAGTTCATATGAAATTAGTATAAGCATGTGTTAGAAATTCCATATGGAACTCGAAATATGCTTGAATTCGACCTAATTGATAGTTAAAGGTAAAAACCCACTTGGAAATTGGATAATAGTGACTTGTAATATGAGGTTATGATGTAGATTAGCATAAATGATGTAACATGATGATGTTCTTGATAAAATGTCACCTTTGAAATCGAATTAGGATGAGGGTTGTATGAGATTCCAATTAAAGTGGGTATTCTTGATGATTTAGACATGAACTAGCCAAGTTATGCAAATGATACTTGTACACTATGCTTAATTAGTAGTATGCACGCCAAGTGTTCGTTAAAATGCTTGAATGATGTAATCGGATGATTTTGCAAGATAAATGACTAGAATTGGGAAATTGTTGCTTATAGTAAGAATATGTTAAAAACGGAATGTAGAGAAAGACACGAACTTAAAGTATGTGATTTGAATTGTAGGGATCAAGGAAGAAAGCTCGAGTCGTTCCGGGTCGCAAACAAACAACGACAAAGGTAAGTTCTTGCTTACATAACGTTATTAGCATGTATTGTCGTGGCATACTATTGTTCAATGGTTGAAGTCGTTTACTTGTAACGGGTTATTGCAAGCCGATTATGTAATTTAGGTATGGGCCAAATGAGTAAGAAGAGTAATGTGAAAAAAATGGAAGAAACTTCATGTTCGGAAGAAGGTTTACTTGAGGGTCATGTTTGTAATTAACGTTGTATGAATTTTAGTAACTAAATGTCTAACGGTTTGGTTGTATGTAGGTAAAGCGACTTATTAAATGGCGTTACTTGGATCGAACACATTCATGATGCACGCTTCCGTGAAGAAACTAGTTTTAGTCAAAACTTTTGTTAAATGCTTTTCTTTTGTTCCAAACGGGTCTTTTGTAAGTTTTATGATCCGAAAGTAGTAGATGTTGAACTTGTAGTTAAAAGACTATGTTAGTAGTTTATGTAATGTTTGGGTTAAAAACTTTTGTAGTCGTTATGTTGTTCGTTACCAAGTTAAATGCAGAATTTTGGTTTATAAATTATTCGACCCGTTTACTTCTTTGTTAAATGAAAGTTCGTTAGTGTCCTTTTTTAAGTTTTAGACCTTACAAGTTGGTATCAGAGCCTAGGTTTGAGAGATTCGAGTAAGTTATGGTGCTCGAACTCAAACCGAAAGCTCTTGCGAAAGTGTGTTCGTTCCAAGCGCCACGCAAGTAAGTAATTTAAGGATTTCATGCTAGTAGACAAAAAATGGGAATGGGATATGGTTTAGTTACTAGCATGACTTGGGTTTGGATGATAATGGGTGCTATAGAAGGCTTCGGGACTGCCCAGGACCGTTTCGGGTTGGAAAAAGGGGCTGGAAATGAAAGATTTTAGTTAATCAGCGTTTGCACACCAGGAAGCCCGTCGGCGACGGCACCCTCCCATCCGACGGCCTATGTACCTGCCTACGGGCAAATAGTGGCGACGGGGTTTTCCCGAGCCCGTCGGCGACGCACCCAAGGCCGTCGGCGACGGGTCCCCCCTAATAGTTTTTGCTGAAAATGTTTGTTTATCATGTTAAGGCCCTTAATTCGATTATTACATTCGTTAAACATAAGGAATACCCCGAATCGACTATGAAACCAAGAAATTCAATATAGCTAGCATGTTTTAATAATGAACGTGCGAAAGAATGAGGAGTTCTTACATACGAATGGATAAAGTAAGTGACACATTAAGAATGTTTATAAAGAGGGATTGGATGGGTTCACGACTCGTGAAAATGAACTATTAAGAACAAATGATGTATATATAGAAAGATGAGGAGGATGAAAGTAACAATAATTAATATGAATGTTTAAATTGTGGATGGCAAGTGGAGGAAACACAGATACCACAGAACGTATAACTCGAAACGAGTTAAACCAAATGATTTCGGATGAAGTAACGAAGGCAATTGATGCAAACGTTTCCAAGCTAGCACAAGAGGTGGAAGGCCAAGTACTAAGTACGGTAGAGAATATGATCACGAGCAAAGTGGATGAATTGAAGGAAATGATAGCCGGAATTCAAGGCAAGAAAGAGGCAAGACGGTGCACCTACAAGGATTTCATGGCATGTAAGCCTACGACCTTTAATGGGGAAATTGATCCCATAGAATGTCAAAGATGGATAGCTAACATGGAAGGGGTGTTCATTCGAAGTCATTGTGACAAGGAAGATCAAGTCATGTTTGCCACGGGGCAACTTTTACGAAGGGCTAAAGATTGGTGGGACTCGTATAGTAAGGAGATCGGAGAGAATCGAGTTCAAACTTTGACTTGGCAAGAATTCAAACAACCTTTTATCAAGTACCATTGTCCACAATCAGCGGTGGATCGAATCCAAGAAGACTTTCTCCGACTCCGACAAAGGGATGAATCTGTCAATGAGATCACGAACACCTTCCTTGATCAACTGAAGTTTTGTGAAGAAATAGTTGGAACGTAGAGAAAGAAGATTATCCGTTATCATGGCATGCTTAAGGCTGAAATTCGGGAGTTCATAACTCCTTCAATATGTGAAACTTTGGACGAGATCATTGATCTAGCGAGGGATAGGGAAATTGAAATAAAGAGGCAAGACGAACGTGGAGAGAAAAGGCAAGTCGAGAAGGGGTCAACGCAAGGTTCTTCTAAGAAACCCAAGACGCACGATCAAGGAAAGAAAGAAGCTTCCAAAGGCGGGTTTCCACGATGCAAGACATGTGGAAAACCCCATTCCGGTGAATGTTTATTGGGAAGGAAGGGGTGTTACAATTGCGGACAAGAAGGGCATCCTTACTATAACTGTCCGAATCCCAAAAGGGTATGCTACAATTGTAACGAATCGTGCCATGTGAAAGTTGAATGCCCAAAGCTTAAACAAGGGGTGAAGAAGGAAGGAATGAAAGAAGAACCCGCGAAAGCTAAGGGAAGAATGTTCCAAATCTCCACGGAAGAAGCAAGGGCTCACCCGAATGTGGTCTCAGGTATCTATATGATAAACTCTATACCCACGTATATATTATTCGATACCGGAGCTAGTAGATCATTTATTTCTAGTGAGCTTGCACGTTTCCCTTTATTCACGATAGAAAGAATGTATACACCTCTCGAAGTAGAAATTGCCGATTGTAAGAGTTACCTTTTGCACGAAATATGTAGAGGTTGTAGAATCACTATAGATGATGAAGATTTTGATATTGATTTGATTCCCATGGTTTTAGGAGAATTTAAAGTAGTAGTGGGTATGGATTGGTTATCCCGTTATCACGCGGAAATTTTATGCGAAAACAAAATTATTCATGTGACATCCCCTAAAGGGAAACGGGTAACCATTCATGGGGAAAGGGAAGAAGGGGCAAAATTTTGTACTATCTTAGAAGCAATTAAGTACGTGAAGAATGGAAGTAAAGCATTTTTAGCCTATGTTGTCGATACCAAATTAGGAGCTTTAAAAATTGAAGATACTAAGATAGTGAATGAATATCCGGATGTATTTCCGGACGAATTGCCGGGACTTCCACCCGAGCGGGAAGTCGAGTTTCGTATCGAATTAGAACCAAATGCCAAACCGGTAGCCAAAGCCCCTTACCGGTTGGCACCCGCGGAAGTACGGGAATTAATGGTCCAATTACAAGAACTTCTCGACAAGGGTTTCATACGCCCTAGCGTGTCCCCGTGGGGAGCGCCCGTTTTGTTCGTTAAAAAGAAGGATGGGTCGATGAGAATGTGCATCGACTATCGTGAACATAACAAACTCACGGTAAAGAACCGATACCCACTTCCGAGAATAGATGATCTCTTTGATCAACTACAAGGGGCAAGTTGGTTCTCAAAAATCGACTTGTGATCGGGCTACCATCAAGTACGAGTAAGGGAAGAGGATGTACCTAAGACTGCGTTCAGAACTCGCTACGGACATTACGAATTCCTGGTAATGTCATTCGGGTTAACTAACGTTCCGGCCGCTTTCATGGATTTAATGAATAGGGTATGCCGAAATATGTTAGATCAGTTCGTTATAGTGTTTATTGACGACATTTTAGTATACTCTCGTAGCGAGTCTGAACATGCAAGTCATTTACGTCAGGTACTTGAGACGCTTCGAAAGGAAAGATTATATGCTAAGTTTTCTAAGTGTGCGTTTTGGCTTAGGGAAGTGCAGTTTTTAGGACACGTAATTAACGAAAAGGGGATTTTGGTGGATCCCTCTAAGGTGGAAGTCGTGATGAAATGGGTACCCCCGAAAAATGTTAGTGAAGTAAGAAGTTTCCTAGGTCTAGCCGGCTATTATCGGAGGTTTATTCAAGACTTCTCCAAAATAGCCCTTCCTTTAACTAAACTAACAAAGAAAGAAGAAAGGTTCAAATGGAATGATGAACAACAGAAGGCTTTTCGAATGTTAAAGGAGAAATTGTCAAGTTCTCCTATCTTAACCCTGCCAGAGGGGACTGAAGATCTAGTGATATATGCGGATGCATCTCATCAGGGGTTAGGATGTGTCTTGATGCAACGAGGCAAGGTCATCGCCTACGCTTCAAGACAACTAAAACAACATGAAATTAACTATCCTACCCATGATTTGGAACTGGCGGCGGTTGTTTTTGCCTTAAAAATCTGGAGGCATTATCTCTATGGAGCAAAGTGTACAATTTATTCCGACCACAAAAGCCTTAAGTATTTCTTTGAGCAGAAGGATCTTAATATGAGGCAACGAAGATGGTTGGAATTGATTAAAGATTATGACTGTGACATTCTTTACCATCCAGGTAAAGCTAATGTGGTGGCGGACGCACTAAGCCGGAAAGAATGCCCACCGCCTATTCGAGTGAAATCGATGAGAATGATAGTTACCCCAAATCTTCTTGGGACAATACGAGAGGCGCAAGATAAGTCCTTAAATGTTTGTGATCCGAAAAATGAAAGAACAAAAGGGTTTGAAAATAAATTTGAATTAAACGCGAGTGGGTTAAGAACAAGGTTTGGGCGGGTTTGGATACCGCGACACTGTGAAGCGAAGACCTTATTAATGGAAGAAGCGCACAAGTCCCGTTACTCGGTTCATCCGGGAGCCACTAAAATGTACCGGGATTTGAAAGAAAATTTTTGGTGGCCGGGAATGAAACGCGACATTGTTAAGTATGTATCTAAATGCTTGACATGTTCTCAGTAAAGGCGGAACATCAAAAACCTTACGGGAAACTACAACCTTTAGAAATTCCGGTATGGAAATGGGAGAATGTGACTATGGATCTTGTGACCAAACTTCCAAAAACAAAGAAAGGGCATGATGCAATATGGGTCGTTGTCGACCGCCTTACCAAAAGCGCCCATTTTCTACCCATTCGAGAGACTTATTCCTCGGAAAGGTTAGCGGAAGTTTATGTGAATGAGATCGTCTCCCGCCATGGTGTACCGGTGTCTATTGTCTCAGATCGGGATACGCGATTCACCTCCCGCTACTAGCGGAAATTTCATGAAGGAATGGGTACCAATTGCATGTAAGTACCGCATACCACCCACAAACGGATGGCCAATCCGAACGAACAATTCAAACTCTCATAGACATGTTGAGAGCATGCGTGATGGATTTCAGGGGAAATTGGGATGAACATTTGCCACTAGTAGAATTTTCATATAATAATAGCTACCAAAGTAGCATACAAATGGCGCCGTATGAAATGTTGTATGGAAGAAGGTGTAGAACCCCGGTTTGTTGGGGAGAAGTAGGGCAAAGGGAACTCGCACCGATTGATGTAGTGGCGATAACCAATGAAAAGATCGACGTCGTACGGGCTCGATTAAAAGCAGTGCAAGACCGACAAAAGTCCTATGCGGATAAAAGAAGACGCCCTATTGAGTTCCAAGTGGGGGACCGAGTATTCTTGAAGGTGTCCCCGTAGAAAGGCATAATTCGATTTCGTAAGCGAGGAAAGTTGGGTCCCCGATATATCGGACCGTTCGAGATTCTAGCTCGAGTTGGAAAGGTAGCCTACCGTTTAGAGCTACCCCCATCATTAGAAGGAATCCACAACACTTTTCACGTATCACAATTGCGGAAGTGTTTAACGGATGAAACGGCTCATGTACCCCTTGAAGACATTGAAGTAGACGAGAAGATGAATTATATAGAAAGACCGGTAGCTATAAAGGATTCCAAGATAAAGACCCTTCGTAACAAGGAAATCAAGCAAGTTTTGGTTCAATGGCAACACAGAAAGGGGTCAGATCTTACCTGGGAACCGGAGGATGAGATGAGAAGGTTCTACCCGTTCTTGTTCGGTAAGTAATCAGGTTTCGGGGACGAAACCTAATTTAAGGGGGGTGGATTTGTAACGCCCCCAAAATTTAATTGTAAGCATGCATATTTATAATTCTATGATATGTTCTAATAAGTAAATAGGATGTAAACCTAGTTAGAAAGTAAATTAAAATTTTAGTTAGGAGAAACAAGTTATGGCCATTTAAAAATAAGTATGTAAACACAAGGGGTGGGATATGTAAATAGTGAAAGATAATTTACTAAAACTTAAAAGAAATACACCACCCACACATAGGAAGTGTGGGTGTGTCGCCTGGAACAAGGAGAAAAGAGGGGAAAACCCTCTTATTCAACAAATCAGTGAAATTGGAAGGGAAAATCAAAGTCTGATTGTATGCATGAATACCAATCCTTGATCACCTAAGAATTTCCTGCATAAGGTATGTCGAAAATTATGATTTAATGATCATGTATGGAATGGGTTTTTAGTAAAACTTGAAGTTCATATGAAATTAGTATAAGCATGTGTTAGAAATTCCATATGGAACTCGAAATATGCTTGAATTCGACCTAATTGATAGTTAAAGGTAAAAACCCACTTGGAAATTGGATAATAGTGACTTGTAATATGAGGTTATGATGTAGATTAGCATAAATGATGTAACATGATGATGTTCTTGATAAAATGTCACCTTTGAAATCGAATTAGGATGAGGGTTGTATGAGATTCCAATTAAAGTGGGTATTCTTGATGATTTAGACATGAACTAGCCAAGTTATGCAAATGATACTTGTACACTATGCTTAATTAGTAGTATGCACGCCAAGTGTTCGTTAAAATGCTTGAATGATGTAATCGGATGATTTTGCAAGATAAATGACTAGAATTGGGAAATTGTTGCTTATAGTAAGAATATGTTAAAAACGGAATGTAGAGAAAGACACGAACTTAAAGTATGTGATTTGAATTGTAGGGATCAAGGAAGAAAGCTCGAGTCGTTCCGGGTCGCAAACAAACAACGACAAAGGTAAGTTCTTGCTTACATAACGTTATTAGCATGTATTGTCGTGGCATACTATTATTCAATGGTTGAAGTCGTTTACTTGTAACGGGTTATTGCAAGCCGATTATGTAATTTAGGTATGGGCCAAATGAGTTAGAAGAGTAATGTGAAAAAAATGGAAGAAACTTCATGTTCGGAAGAAGGTTTACTTGAGGGTCATGTTTGTAATTAACGTTGTATGAATTTTAGTAACTAAATGTCTAACGGTTTGGTTGTATGTAGGTAAAGCGACTTATTAAATGGCGTTACTTGGATCGAACACATTCATGATGCACGCTTCCGTGAAGAAACTAGTTTTAGTCAAAACTTTTGTTAAATGCTTTTCTTTTGTTCCAAACGGGTCTTTTGTAAGTTTTATGATCCGAAAGTAGTAGATGTTGAACTTGTAGTTAAAAGACTATGTTAGTAGTTTATGTAATGTTTGGGTTAAAAACTTTTGTAGTCGTTATGTTGTTCGTTACCAAGTTAAATGCAGAATTTTGGTTTGTAAATTATTCGACCCGTTTACTTCTTTGTTAAATGAAAGTTCGTTAGTGTCCTTTTTTAAGTTTTAGACCTTACAGCATATGTGTTCATTTGTCATCTCTAGCTAACTGATATAATATTATTCGCATAACAATGACCGTTTTGAACTCTGAAAACGGTATAGCAACAATATAATATACACGTGTTTCTGAAGTTTGACCGAGATGACACAATCGAAACTGGTTGACCGAGTTACAAATACGAATGTCATAAACTGCGCATTATTGGCAACTATACATGTTCAATAACAAGAACATGATGTGCACACACATAATTCTAGTTCTGTTTCCTGAAGATCTCAGTATTGGCCTGATATGCCAGATAAAGTTTTAATCAATGATTTTATATACCTTGATCTACATTTCGCCCGGAAGCATCGTATCCCCTGGCAGGTCACATACCGCAATTCCCTGAAAGTAAACAAGATTATATAAAAAAAATGTTTGCGAGTCAACCCAACCCGTTTTCACTGGTATCAGGTACTCACCTCTCCCGTTAAGTGTGCTACACATTTCTTCTCGGCAAGCAGCTCGTCCTCAGACTAAAAAAATATGAAAGTGATTTAGCATTGTACCTTGTAAGATAAAAATATTATAGATTTGAAGAGTGAAGATTTCGAGTACCTTTTTAATTCTTTTCCATAGGTAGTCATCGAATATCACGTCTTTAACAAGCTCGTAATCGCCATCCCCCTAACCGAAAAAATTAACGGAGTTGAGAAATACAAATTAGAAGAAGAGTTGAAACTTAAAAGTAAAAAAAAAAAAAAAAAAGTGTGATTAGTACTTACCTTGGATCTGCAAGGCATGCTGAAAACAATACCCTCTGCTATTCCATAAGGATTTCCATTTGTATAAACCTGCGGTTTTCCAATGTAAAGAGTTAGTCTACTACAATAATACTCTAATGTTTTGATGAATTTGTTGTTTATATGGCTCTGCGTATGAAACTACACTGCACGTTGGTCAACTTTCTACTGGTTTGACTCGCTTGGCCTATTTAACACGTTCGGTATTTAGCTAAAATAACCTATTCTATCAAATTGACGCGTTAAAGATATAAAAAGAAAACATCTAACAGGAAACTTACTCCGGTTGAAAACCAATCACCCTCTGGTGTGGGTGTTACAAGAGACCTTATCGCATCCACAATGGAAACAGCAGTTGATGCTGCCGAAGATCTTCCCCATTTTTTTATTAAGACTCCGCCTCTCTACAAAACATTTACCCGCATTTAGTATTAAAAGGAAAAAAAAAGAGTTAAACGCTGAAAGAAGCAAAATAGTGTAGGTAAACGAGACTTACTGTCTGTACCACTTGGGTAAATTCCTCTTCTAACCATTTTCTATCCCTAATAACCTCCGTAACGGGAATTCCATGTATTTTAGCATTTAAAAAATCCGGAACCTAAGACAAACAAATCAAATTCAGGAAATGAAACAAAAGTTAGAAGTTAGAAAAACATTGAGTAACCTGAGTTGTCGAGTGGTTTCCCCAAATGGTGACGTTAGAGACTTTATCGTAGAAAACTCCTGCTTTTAAAGCCAACTGTGAAAAGAATAATATCAAGTTCATATATATATGTTTCAAAATTAGTTAAAGTTACTTATAAAAGGAATTATAATACCTGGCATTTTGCTCTATTCTCGTCTAGTCTAGTTAACGCATGAAAATTCTTTGGAGGTATTTTTGGAGCGTTTTTCATGCATATCAAAGCACTGCAAAAAAACATACAAAATGTTACGGTTTGACTTGGACAAAAGTCAAAATGTAGTTTTCCATACTTGGTATTGCAGGGGTTTCCCACCACCATGACTTTGACATTAGGTGATGCAACAGCATTGAGAGCCTTTCCCTGAGTCAACATGTCACATCTCCATTGAATAATTATAAAATTTCTGACAGATGTTATTAATATTTTCGACTAAAAGCACCTGCTCTGCAAAGATTTGGCCGTTAATATCCAACAAATCAGCTCTTTCCATTCCTGGTCCTCTAGGCTTTGCACCAATCAAAAGAGCCCATTCCGCATCTTGGAATACCTCGTATGGATCTATACCGATGCTTACTTCTCTTAACAATGGATATAACGAATCCTCAAGTTCCATGGCAACACCTACATGATATGACCATAAGGTATCGTTTCTTTTTCAATCCCATTAAACGATAGTCTTAGTTGTTACCTTCAAGAGCTCCAAATGATCGTTCAGATCCCAAAAGTTTAAGGGCAATAGGTTGGTCCGGGCCGAAAACCTCACCAGATGCAAGCTGCAATTAAACGATGAATAATGAATCTTCCTTCAAGCGTAGTAAAAAGCTATAATCATTTTAGACTGTGTGGTAGACCATATATGTTTTTACTAGACACTACAGGAAAAACGTTTCGTCATAATTAATTGTTTGGTATTTGTTCAACACATTTTTTTTTTGTTAATCTAAGGTTCTTGTATTTGCATTTTCAACTATGATCGAGGAAGATTTCGTATTAATTATGTAATTTGGTGACAAGAACCACGAGATACCATGTATAATTTATTAGACTATATTATTATTAAGGCGTGAGCCCACGGGCCCACTTTAGGTATCTAGGGTTTCGTACCATTTCTACAACTATTGATTCAATAAGCAATTGAGTATTTTGACATTTGACATCATTGAGTATTTATAGTACTAAAGGGGTATGCATTGGCGAAGCTTGGGGGTTAATTTTTCCCAATTCCACGGGGGGGCCGCAAGGAAGTTGCGCCACTGGGGGTATGACAGTTGCATTATCAATACCATGTGCCTGTACAATTAAGCCAATATGGCAACCTATACAATAACCACATAAATTATATCTCAACTGTTTTTTCATCTAGGTTCAGTTTGAACGTTCGTGAACATGTAGCACACGAACTTATCCAATGGAAACTCTTTTTCTAACGAAATGAAAATTAAAGTCAGCATGTTTGGTACTCCTGGCGTTTGGAGGAACAAGAGTTACACCGAGAAAAACTCAAATACTCTGGTAGAATGAATATTGTCTAGCCTAGGCAATATCACTGTAAGCAGCTAAACGATCAACGGAAGATGGAACAATGAAGACCCTAAATGACAACATAATTTATAAAACCGTTCATGCGCAAAGAAGACGTCCCACAAATCATAATGTACCAATTAA
Source organism: Helianthus annuus (assembly GCF_002127325.2). NCBI lineage: Eukaryota > Viridiplantae > Streptophyta > Magnoliopsida > Asterales > Asteraceae > Helianthus > Helianthus annuus. Next base: position 50,114,252 of record NC_035444.2, read on the forward strand.
AACAAGGGAAATTGGCCTGTAATAATCTCACCTAGACCTTATTGGCCATTAATAATCCCACCTCAGAATATTCCCCCCACCAGTCCCACCTTTCACCTATTTTTCCTACAATGGTCCCCCGTTAAAAAACCTTAACGAAGTTAAGTTTTTTTCCAAATTACAAATAGATTTTTTAGGGCTTTTGATTAGAACGACGATACGAGTCCGTTGATGTAAAACTTGCCTCGAAACGGTGCTCCAAACGATGAAAACGACGCTTCAATTCGGGTGTTTAAATTTCCAATTAACCAAAATCAAGTCACTTGGAGCACCATTTCGAAGTAAGTTTTACATCAATGGACTTGTGTCATCGTTCTGATCAAAAGCTCTTAGAAATCTGTTTGTAATTTGGAAAAAAGCTTAACTCCGTTAAGTTTTTTTTAACGGGGGACCATTGTAGGAAAAATAGGTGAAAGGTGGGACTGGTTGGGGGAATATTCTGAGGTGGGATTATTAATGGCTAAAAAGGTCAAGGTGGGATTATTACAGACCAATTCTCCTTAAAACAATTACTAGTTTTGGTACCAGAACGAGCAAAACATAAATGACAATACTTGCCAAGTTGACAAACATGACACAAAGAGAAGGTTTTACTAGAACATGAAACACGCCTTCGTATCACTAGATATTCGCCAAAGAAACGCTAGTGTCATGATGGTGGCGACAATTAGACTGGTCAGATTTTGTTCAAAATGTCAAAACGGATCCACATGATCTATCGGTCATCATATAATCGGTAGCAGTAGACGGTTACCACAGAACAAGCTATACAATAAGACCATGCGTAGTCGTTGGGGTGAATAATGCCCCACCCTAGGGCATTTTGCGCCATGTGGCAGCCCAGTCAGCAATGGGGCATTATTGGGCGTTTTTACAAAAGGGGTGTAGTGGGGATGTGGGGATTGTGAGGCATTATGTTTTGTAATAAAATAAAATAAAAAAAAACATTTAAAAATCTTATTGGCCACCAAATGGAAGCTTCAATGTGATTGGCCAAGAATCCCCCCATTTGGCGTGATTATAAACACGCCTAAACCAAAAAAACACCAAACACGCCCATGCGTAGTGGTTACGCGGCGTGATTGGGCGATATTGGGCAAAGAAAACGCCCCACAAGTAAGCCACTACGGGTGGTCTAACAGATATCAAGACTTAGAATCTTATCTAACAACTTAATATCCAATGTCCTAACGTCCGGTTATAATAATTAATTACCTTGAAGAGTAAATGGTTGGCTATCATCCCCGCTGCACCTGAAACCGCAACATTAATCATCTTCTTCCATGATTTAGTTTCATCTTCCTGACAATGTTCACAACACTTATCAAAATTATTCTCCGGAATCCGACTTCTAGACTTATTTTTAAGGCCAAAATATTAACAATATAGCCATTGACTTTTAACACTTAAATAATACACACACATCCGAAACCAACCAACCATAAAACACCAAATAAGTAAAGTCGGCTAAAAAAAGCCAATATAATAATTACACGTGTAAAGTGCCGGCTAGATCTCAGTGAGCAAGCCGGCACAATAGCCTCCTTTTAAGATCTACACAACACTTTACCCGTGCAATCATTATCCAGTAATATAAAAGTACCAACAACAAATGAGAGTAGCAAACTTACAGCCTTGAGATCATAAGTGAGACAGAACACACCGTAACAATCCGACTTCGGTGTCGGATCAACACCAACCGGGGCTTTAATTTTGCTTCAAATTTAAATCACAAGTTTTAATTTCTAAACAACAAATCATTAAAAATACAACAAACTACAAGTGACAGTTGCTTACTTAGAGTTAGAGGTAACAGAGCAACGGACAGTGGGGCGAGAAAGATGTTGGAAACTAAGACGGCGGTGGTACGAGAGACGAGATGAGGATGAAACATAAGACAGTTTGGATTTGCTGACGTCGGTGGTTGTGTAAGCAGGGGTCAGCTCTGCAACCGCCATTGAAGTGAAGTGAAGGAGAGATGAGATCACAAGAAAAATTGGAGGGAGAATAATAAGAGGAATTGTGATGTGAGGGGTTTAACTTTGAGAGTTAAGGAGATGATATGGATATTGTAAGGTGTATACATATGACACTTCATGCTATCCTCCAAAGATTTTTGTGGCTTACTTTTTCTATTTCATACATATTCTTTCTTTAACCTCTAGTCTATAATCATGATTTTTAGATGATTTTTAACAAATAAGATAGCTCGCTAATATCCCATCGAATTCAATAGAATACGAGTGAATCTCATGCATTATTCTTTTTATCTTTATACTCATTTTAAGATGTTGTCTTTTTTATGTTTAAAATTGACTAGTTTTGTATTTTACGTTTTCAATGTATACATGTTTTGTCTTTTAGGCCAAATTCAATTAGTTTTTTCAATTAAATCTGATCACTCAAGGGCAATTTGGTCTTTTTACCAATTACTTTAAAAATAAGTTACTAATTAAAAGAATAATGGATTTTAATAATCTTAGCTATTGCCCGTTGGCCAACAACAGTCCCAACTTTAAAAATTCTCACTAGCAGTCCCATTTTTTCACATATTGGTCTTCAATGAACCCTGACTAACAGAACCCTAACGCTGTTAGTCTCTGGTCGCCGGAAAAACGTTTTTGGTCGGAAAACTCCATTTTGGCCAGAAAACTCAACATTTTCATCTCAAACTTCTTTGTAACCTTATTACGCACCTTTAAAGACCTTTTCTAGTAAAAAGACTCAATTATTAAGATATCCGGAAACTCTTTTTCGCCGGAAAACTTCCCTTTTTGACCGGAAAACTTAACTTTTTAGCCGGAAAACTCAAAGTTTCCGTCCCAAATTTGTTTGAAGCCATAGATTGGACCTTTAGGGACCTTTTTCCGACCAAAAACATTTTTCCGGCAACCGGAGACTAACGTCGTTAGGGTTCTGTTAGTCAAAGTCTATTGAAGGCCAATATGTGAAAAGATGGGACCGCCAGTGGAAATTTTTAAAGTTGGGACCGTTGCCGGCCAAAGGACAATAGTTGAGATTATTAAAATCCATTATTCCATAATTAAAATAAATTTAAAAAATAATATAATATATAATATAATATGTGTGTATATATATTTATATATAAAGAAACAGCCCCCCTTCTCTCTCTATCTCTCTCTACCTCTCCCAAGCCATCACCAACAACCACCTCCGGCCACCACCCTCTAACACTCTCAACCACTTCTCTCTCTCTCTCTGCTGTGATGATTTGGTCTGAAAACCCCCAATCGCCGTCTCACTACCATTGACTAGGTGGTGGTTTGGAGTGCTGCGGTGGGTGGTGGTGCTAATTGTTTGCAAGTACCGAGGCAATGGTGATAAATGTAGGTTGAGCAAAATAGGAGTTTGTGGAACCGATCTGTATCTTGGCTCGGCAATCTAGTTGGCAATTGTTGTGTTTGGAAATTCTGTTTAGAGTTTGCAACTGCAATTGCAGCCATGGTGGATTGGGCAAAAACAAGTTCCATTGCTACAGATCTGAGCCTCGTGTTTGTATTGCAACTTTGATTAAAAATCGCAAGTGACTCATTTACAATAAAATCAAAGCTCCAATTCACAATCAGGTTTTGGGGGAACCGAAAACTCAAACAACAGAGAAGTGAGGCAGCAGAGGGAAGGGGTTTTTTATGGGGGGTTGCCCTCCTCAGCAGTCGATGATCTTTGATTTCCCCCAAAATTTAACACCCATTTCTAGATAGGAACATGAACATGCAGACTGAACAACATTTGCTCTTTCTTTTTCTGGTAGTGCTAGCTGTAGCATACTCGTACCCAGAAGCCAGAATCATAATTATGAGGAAAAAACAGCAATGCTTAGAGGCGATGATGAAATTCTTTTTGTCTGAGTGGATAGAACAAAGCTTGAACCAGACCGTATCTTGGCGGGGTAACTTCAAGAGGCTTCTACTATTGAATCAGTCGTGATGTTTGCAGCCATGGCGGTTTGTTCTTCTTTGTTCTCATTAGTAACAGAAGAGCTAAGTCTCTTTTAATTCTTGCTGTTTATCTTTCATATTCCGTTTTGATTTAGATTGGGGATTTGACTTCTGATAAAAATGTTTTACAATTTAGTAATTAACAATATATAGTTTAGAGTTTAAGAATGAAAAAGCTTAAATTGACGTACTGTGACAACTCGAAATTCCAAGATTCTATTTCGCATTTATTGCACGTTCATGTATTGACTAGTCGTTTATTTGCACAATTGATTGCCATGGAATTATTTATGTTTTAATTGTGTGAATGTGCATGATTGTTTGTAAATTGTGAAATTAGTAAATATATGAACATGGTGGTGGAGTTGTGAAATAAGTAGGGGATGGTGTACTTGTGTAAAATATAGAAATTGAGGGTGTATAGTGTAGTTAGTGAAAATTAAACCATACTTAACCCTAATCTCTTTTACTAATCATTCACTAATCATCACAAGAATCAAAAACACGTACCCACATTCCCTAATCCTCTCTACAACCATCTTCTCATCATTTTTGGATTCTCAAGTTCTTTTGCATCAAGTTTGGTTATCAATCCATCTAGGAACCGAATCAAGGTAATTATTTAATCATTGGTTGTGGTTAATTGTTGATTGTTTGATGATTAGCAATGCTTGATTCTTGTAATATTTGCAAACCCTAGCATTGATGTGATGGTTGTGTGCTTTGAATTGATTCTGATTATTGTAATGTAATGGTGTTTAGTTGTGTGATGATTTGTTTGTTGATAAGATGCAAGAGCTGTAGAACGGTGATTGATAATTGGGTTTCAATGATCGCACTGGATGAAATTAGGGTTTTTAGCGTAGAAACGTAACTGCTCAAATGCACGTATGAGGATGCCAACTTGTCTGACTTTTGATTGTAATCATGTGGTCTGAGTTTCTTGCTAAATCCACTTGTCCGACCTTTAATCACTTAAGTGGTCCGACTTCTATTAAACTAAATAGTCTGAGTTTAATATGATATGTAAGGTCCGAGTTTGTGTTGAGTGAACATCTGGTCCGAAGTATTCAAGAGGGGGCTGGTCCGAGTTTAATTCATCAACCTTGGTCCGAGTTTATTGTTAGATGATGACCGAGTTTATTGTTATGTGATGACCGAGTTTATTGAGCCTCCCTTGGTCCGACTTTGTATAACCAAACATTAATGTTGCCTGAGTTTATTAGCTGGTATTATATCCGAGTTTAATGATCACACCATGTCCGATCTTTACAATTAAAGGAGGTCCGAGTTTATTATCATGTTTGTCCGAGTTTCACAAGCATGAGTCATAGTCCGAGGTTTTGATGATGCATAGTCCGAGTATAATAGTTAACTTATGTCCGAGTTTCATTTAATAACAATGGGTCCGAGTTTATTAGGGGATGTATGTCCAAGTTTGTATGTTATACTTGGTCCGAGTTTAGGGGGGAGGATGTATCTGAGTTTCATGGAATTAAGGTGGTCTGAGGTTCTTCAATGAAACTCTTGTCCGAGCTATAACACCCCTACCCGAGTTTAAACACCCTTGTGGTCCGAAATTCTTATGTGTAAGATATGTTGTTCAAGTTTTTGAAACCCCCTTATGCTATCTGAGTTTTTAACAGGGGAAACCCCCCCCCCACACTTGTCTGATGTGTAATTGTCTGATGTTGTGTGATTGTTCTGATGATCGAATACTGAATGATATATATATACATATAGATATACGATTTCATGATATGCGTGCAATAAACGATTATAATAAACTGCTAATAATCAATAACGAATTTGATGATGATGATCACACGATTAGAATAATGTTGTCTGAACTTTATAAGTGACGTGTAACCTGAGTTTAGAGCAAACAGTTAAAACTTACTGCATGTACTATATGTGACTATATGCTATTGAATGGTACTACATGATCTTATATGTGCGATCAATTCTTATCATCTCATCCTGTACACAACCCTCACACAGATCACAACTGTTTAGACATAAGTAACATGTAAACCCTACTTGAATGTAACACTTACGTTGAATCACGTGCAATGCATCCTAGGTCGTGTGTAGCGGACCTATACATTTAACTAACTCTAGAAGCAATAACATACCGAGCAAACCAAGGTGAGTTCACACAGCCAAGGCATGGGGTTCCCAGGGTGGGAATGGGATTTGATTATTTACTGGTACTTATCTATACTGGAACGTAGTGATGTGATTTGATGAACTATTGTACAAACTCCACTGTTAGAACTACTACTAGACTAGTAACACTTATTGAACTGATCTTCGCACACCTGCCAAGGGTTGGCCGCGATATTATGACTGACTTCGCACACCTGCCTTTGGAAGGCCGCGAACTGTAATTTACTAATCTTCGCACACCTGCCTGGTAGGCCGCGATACAGGTAAACCTAGTCTAGAATACACGGGATGAACATCCCCCTAATATCTTCGCATACCTGCCTGGGAGGCCGCGATGGAAACTAATACGATGCACGACATAACGACGAACATACTACTACTCACACTGTACTATTACTGAACTGTTAACTGTGAACTCGCTCAACTAGTTTGTTGATCCTCTGTTACATGCCTTGCAGGTCGTTAGATAATTATGGAGCTTGCACAGGGAGGAGCAGGTCGTTGTGGAGCATGGATTATGTTTTGAACTTATTGAACTGATGTTACACATTTGGGCTTTCGTACTTATGCTTCCGCTATACTTATAAACTATGATTATGTTTTGACACCTATCATATTGAAAGATTGGTTTACATTTATTATATTTGATATTACTTACATGTTCGATATGATTGGTGGCTTGATCCTGGTCAGTCACGCTCCCAAGCGGTGTTACTCCGCAGGTGGATTTTGGGGGTGTGACAGATTGGTATCAGAGCCATTGGTTATAGAGAACTTGGTTTTAATATGGGAAAACGTTTTTATTAAAACCAGACTATAACCAGAACAGTGCTCTCAACGATCCACAACGACGCTTCGCTCCACGTGCAAGACTCGACATCCTAGGTAATAAGGTTTATGTTTATTACCTGCATGCTAGAATTATATAGAACCTTGCTCGCATTATGTTAGATACACATGCCTTTGTTATATGAGAACGCCTATATGCCTACACTTTTCTGTCATCGCCCTATTCGCGAACTATATTTACGTATGCTACTTTTACTATGAAGATCATGTCTGGAAGAATTAGCATGACACAAGCTCAGCTAGAGGCTTTCGTTCAAGCCCAAGTTGCTGCGGCAGTTGCAGCAGCTCAAGCAGGTCAACACGCGCAGCAGCCTGTCTGCACTTTCAAGAACTTCATGGACTGTCGTCCAAATTCTTTCAGTGGCACCGAGGGGGCAGTGGAACTCCTCCATTGGTTTGAAAAGCTAGAGTCAGTATTCGAAATGTGCGAGTGCCCTGAGGCTCGCAAGGTCAAGTATGCAACTGGCACCTTGGAGGGAATCGCGCTAACCTGGTGGAACGCGCAGGTGCAAATTCTGGGGTTGGCAGCTGCTAACGCCACACCCTGGAACGATTTTAAGGAACTTATCAAGAGGGAATATTGCACGCGTGAAGATATTCACAAGTTGGAAGACGAGCTGTACAATTTGAAAATGGTTGGATCTGAGATCGAAGCGTATACTAAACGGTCAAACGAGCTGGCCGTGCTGTGTCCAACTATGGTAGACCCACCATACAAGCGTATTGAGATGTACCTCAAGGGTTTGGCGCCAGAGATCCAAAGCCATGTGACATCGGCCAATCTTGACAACATTCAGGCTATTCAGCGCCTCGCTCATCGTATTACAGATCAGGCAGTGGATCAGAACAGACTGCCAAAGCGTGTCAAGGCTACTGCTACTGCTGTCACCACTTCTGCTACTCCCAGTGACAACAAGAGGAAATGGGAGGGGGATTCCAGCAAGGGATCGGTTTCTGTTCAGTCTCAGCAGCGCAAGACAAATGACTATCATAACTCGAGTCAGCAATCATCTGGCAGTCAGGGGCAGGGTGGATATCGGGGAATTCACCCATTGTGTAATAAGTGCAACCGACACCACAGCGGAAGATGTCGCAGGGAACAATGTCAAAGATGCCTCAAGATGGGTCATGAGGCTAAGGATTGTAGAAGCTCTCGGCCAGCAAATCAGAACCAGCAACTCCCACCGCCAGCTCCACAGAACCAGCAGCAGCAACCACAGCGTGGGAACCGGGGATGTTTCCAGTGTGGGGCAGAAGGTCATTACAAACGCGATTGCCCTCAGTTGAACCAGAATCAGAACCACAACAATAATCAGGGCAACGGGAACAACAACAACAACGGGGGAAACAACAACAACAATGGCAACGAGGCAAGAGGTCGAGTTTTCATGTTAGGACGAGGAGACGCAATGAACGATATCTGAACTTCTATTTATTTTCGGTTTTCATTATTATGTTTCAGCTACTCAAACAAAGTTTGGTTTGAACATCAATTGTATTGGGTTTTATGAATTATTTTAACTACTATACTTTATGTTTGATATGATGGATGGTTTGATATTATTGAACGCACCTGCCGTATTTATGGACCTTACGAACAGGGTGTGCAAACCCTACCTGGACAAATTCGTCATTGTCTTCATCGACGACATTCTGATCTACTCCAAGAGTCAGGAGGAGCACGAGCAGCACTTACGTCTTATCTTGGAACTCCTTCGAAAGGAGAAATTGTACGCAAAGTATTCTAAATGCGACTTCTGGCTACGTGAAGTCCACTTCTTAGGCCATGTGGTGAACAGGGATGCGATCCATCCAAGATAGATTCGATCAGGAACTGGCCTGCACCGCGTACACCGACGGAAATACGCCAATTCTTGGGCTTGGCGGGGTATTTCAGACGATTCATTAAAAGACTTTTCGAAGATCGCGCAACCGCTTACTATGCTGACACAGAAATGGTGTCACCTACCGTTGGGTCTCGGGTGTGTATTGATGCAACAGGATAAAGTTATCGCCTACGCTTCGCGGCAACTCAAGGTTCATGAACGGAACTACACGACGCACGATTTAGAGCTGGGAGCTGTTGTTTTTGCGCTTAAGATATGGCGACACTACCTGTATGGTACCAAGTGCACAATTTACACCGATCACAGGAGTCTCGAGCATATCTTCAAGCAGAAGGAATTATATATGCGTCAACGACGATGGGTCGAACTGCTTAACGATTACGAATGCGCCATCAAGTCGAAAGGACACCCTACCTAAGCGCGTGCGAGCGCCACAGCTTACTATTCAGTCCAGTCTTCCTGCACAGATACGAGATGCTCAGATAGAAGCATTGAAATCCGAGAACGTCATGGCTGAAGCCTTACGCGGTTCAAGGCAACGAATGGAACAAAAGGAAGACGGCGCCTACTATGTAACGGGACGTAATTGGGTCCCACTTTGTGGCGGTTTACGAGAACTTGTGATGGATGAAGCTCATAAGTCTCACTACTCGGCACATCCAGGTTCGGACAAAATGTACTACGACACCAGAACTACTTATTGGTGGCCTAGCATGAAGGCCCACATCGCCACCTATGTTGGCAAGTGCTTGACCTGTGCCAGAGTCAAAGTTGAGTATCAGAAACCCTCAGGCCTACTTCAGCAACCCAGGATACCACAGTGGAAATGGAAAGAAATTTCCATAGATTTCGTTACAGGCCTACCAAGATCTCAACGTGGGAACGATACCATATGGGTGATCGTGGATCGACTCACCAAGTCTGCACACCTCCTAGCGATAAAGGAAACAGATAAGTTCTCCACTCTCGCAGACATCTATCTTAAAGAAGTTGTTTCGAGGCACGGGGTGCCCACCTCCATCATTTCGGATCGGGATGCACGATTCATGTCAGAGCTATGGCAAGCAAAGCACAAATATTTCGGCTCACGATTAGACATGAGCACAGCATATCACCCTCAGACGGATGGGCAGTCTGAGCGAACGATTCAGACTCTTGAAGACATGCTTCAGGCATGTGTTATCGATTTCGGCAACGGCTGGGAAAAACATCTCCCTTTGGTGGAGTTTTCGTATTATAACAGTTATCACACCAGCATACAAGCCGCTCCATTTGAGGCATTGTACAGACGTAAATGCCGGTCACCCCTCGGTTGGGCAGAGGTGGAGGATAGTTAGATTACGGGCCCAGAAATGGTAGTTGACGCTACTGAACGAATTGCACAGATACGACAACGCATGGCGGCAGCTCGCGATCGCCAGAAAAGCTACGCAGATAAGCGTAAGAAGCCATTGGAATTTCAGGTCGGGGACCGGGTTTTACTCAAAGTTTCACCCTGGAAGGGTGTGGTTAGTTTTGGTAAAGAGGCAAACTCAATCCACGGTATGTTGGACCGTTCGAAATCACTGAAAGAATAGGCAAAGTAGCCTACAGACTGAACCTACCAGCTGAACTCGGTGCAGTTCACAATGTATTTCACGTGTCGAATCTGAAGAAGTGCCTGTCAGATGAGACCCTCATAGTTCCTTTTAAGGAACTCACTATCGACGAGCGGTTGCAGTTCGTCGAGGAACCAGTTGAAATCACGGACCGGGATGTTAAGGTCCTCAAACACAAGAGAATCCCTCTTGTTCGAGTTCGTTGGAACTCCCAACGTGGCCCAGAGTACACCTGGGAACGCGAAGACCAGATGACAGAAAAGTACCCCAGTTATTCGAAACCAATGCAACCACTACTGAGGCTGAAGCTACTACTACTGAATTTCGGGACGAAATTCCAAATCAACGGGGGGATGATGTGACACCCCAGGAAAACCAGTGAACGATATAACTTACCTAGCTTCCTCAGTGAGTGCGTACCAAATTTCGGGACGAAATTTCTTTTAAGTTGGGGATAATGTGACAACTCGAAATTCCAAGATTCTATTTCGCATTTATTGCACGTTCATGTATTGACTAGTCGTTTATTTGCACAATTGATTGCCATGGAATTATTTATGTTTTAATTGTGTGAATGTGCATGATTGTTTGTAAATTGTGAAATTAGTAAATATATGAACATGGTGGTGGAGTTGTGAAATAAGTAGGGGATGGTGTACTTGTGTAAAATATAGAAATTGAGGGTGTATAGTGTAGTTAGTGAAAATTAAACCATACTTAACCCTAATCTCTTTTACTAATCATTCACTAATCATCACAAGAATCAAAAACACGTACCCACATTCCCTAATCCTCTCTACAACCATCTTCTCATCATTTTTGGATTCTCAAGTTCTTTTGCATCAAGTTTGGTTATCAATCCATCTAGGAACCGAATCAAGGTAATTATTTAATCATTGGTTGTGGTTAATTGTTGATTGTTTGATGATTAGCAATGCTTGATTCTTGTAATATTTGCAAACCCTAGCATTGATGTGATGGTTGTGTGCTTTGAATTGATTCTGATTATTGTAATGTAATGGTGTTTAGTTGTGTGATGATTTGTTTGTTGATAAGATGCAAGAGCTGTAGAACGGTGATTGATAATTGGGTTTCAATGATCGCACTGGATGAAATTAGGGTTTTTAGCGTAGAAACGTAACTGCTCAAATGCACGTATGAGGATGCCAACTTGTCTGACTTTTGATTGTAATCATGTGGTCTGAGTTTCTTGCTAAATCCACTTGTCCGACCTTTAATCACTTAAGTGGTCCGACTTCTATTAAACTAAATAGTCTGAGTTTAATATGATATGTAAGGTCCGAGTTTGTGTTGAGTGAACATCTGGTCCGAAGTATTCAAGAGGGGGCTGGTCCGAGTTTAATTCATCAACCTTGGTCCGAGTTTATTGTTAGATGATGACCGAGTTTATTGTTATGTGATGACCGAGTTTATTGAGCCTCCCTTGGTCCGACTTTGTATAACCAAACATTAATGTTGCCTGAGTTTATTAGCTGGTATTATATCCGAGTTTAATGATCACACCATGTCCGATCTTTACAATTAAAGGAGGTCCGAGTTTATTATCATGTTTGTCCGAGTTTCACAAGCATGAGTCATAGTCCGAGGTTTTGATGATGCATAGTCCGAGTATAATAGTTAACTTATGTCCGAGTTTCATTTAATAACAATGGGTCCGAGTTTATTAGGGGATGTATGTCCAAGTTTGTATGTTATACTTGGTCCGAGTTTAGGGGGGGGAGGATGTATCTGAGTTTCATGGAATTAAGGTGGTCTGAGGTTCTTCAATGAAACTCTTGTCCGAGCTATAACACCCCTACCCGAGTTTAAACACCCTTGTGGTCCGAAATTCTTATGTGTAAGATATGTTGTTTAAGTTTTTGAAACCCCCTTATGCTATCTGAGTTTTTAACAGGGGAAACCCCCCCCCCCCCACACTTGTCTGATGTGTAATTGTCTGATGTTGTGTGATTGTTCTGATGATCGAATACTGAATGATATATATATACATATAGATATACGATTTCATGATATGCGTGCAATAAACGATTATAATAAACTGCTAATAATCAATAACGAATTTGATGATGATGATCACACGATTAGAATAATGTTGTCTGAACTTTATAAGTGACGTGTAACCTGAGTTTAGAGCAAACAGTTAAAACTTACTGCATGTACTATATGTGACTATATGCTATTGAATGGTACTACATGATCTTATATGTGCGATCAATTCTTATCATCTCATCCTGTACACAACCCTCACACAGATCACAACTGTTTAGACATAAGTAACATGTAAACCCTACTTGAATGTAACACTTACGTTGAATCACGTGCAATGCATCCTAGGTCGTGTGTAGCGGACCTATACATTTAACTAACTCTAGAAGCAATAACATACCGAGCAAACCAAGGTGAGTTCACACAGCCAAGGCATGGGGTTCCCAGGGTGGGAATGGGATTTGATTATTTACTGGTACTTATCTATACTGGAACGTAGTGATGTGATTTGATGAACTATTGTACAAACTCCACTGTTAGAACTACTACTAGACTAGTAACACTTATTGAACTGATCTTCGCACACCTGCCAAGGGTTGGCCGCGATATTATGACTGACTTCGCACACCTGCCTTTGGAAGGCCGCGAACTGTAATTTACTAATCTTCGCACACCTGCCTGGTAGGCCGCGATACAGGTAAACCTAGTCTAGAATACACGGGATGAACATCCCCCTAATATCTTCGCATACCTGCCTGGGAGGCCGCGATGGAAACTAATACGATGCACGACATAACGACGAACATACTACTACTCACACTGTACTATTACTGAACTGTTAACTGTGAACTCGCTCAACTAGTTTGTTGATCCTCTGTTACATGCCTTGCAGGTCGTTAGATAATTATGGAGCTTGCACAGGGAGGAGCAGGTCGTTGTGGAGCATGGATTATGTTTTGAACTTATTGAACTGATGTTACACATTTGGGCTTTCGTACTTATGCTTCCGCTATACTTATAAACTATGATTATGTTTTGACACCTATCATATTGAAAGATTGGTTTACATTTATTATATTTGATATTACTTACATGTTCGATATGATTGGTGGCTTGATCCTGGTCAGTCACGCTCCCAAGCGGTGTTACTCCGCAGGTGGATTTTGGGGGTGTGACACGTACTATATTATCTACACAATTAGTCCCTGCAAATATGAATTGACAAAAATGCCCTCATGTGCAAAGCACATGACCAAATTTAACTTAAAAAATTAATTGGGTCAGGCCTAAAGGACAAAACGTATATGATTTGAATACATAAAGTACAAAACTCGTCAATTTTGAACATAAAAGACAACGCCTGAAAATGAGTATAAAGATAAAGGGCAATTCTTAAATTCACTCATAGAATAATATAAGCGATGTTTTTTAGTAACGAGTTCAGGTTCTTTAGTTTTAGTTATGTAAGAGCAGTAACAATCTTTTTACCAAATTCTGTGTGAGTATGTTATAAAACGTGGTTGTGAGTAGATAAGAGAGAAAATGTTACTATTTGAGGGGTCGTACCATTTATACCCAACTTTTTGATATTAATACCAAGTGATGTGACATTAACAAATTCAAATTTGTGTTTTTCTTTTATAACTTTCGAAATATAATATTTTATTAAAAAATGAATATGGTTTTGCGATGTATTTATTTTTATCTACATTTTGATATAAATTTTATAAAAAACGGAGCCGTATCAAATATAACGTTTTATAATTCGTTATAAAATTTTCTATTACATTTATTTATATCAAAACGTAGATAAAAATAAGTACATCACAAAACCGTAATCATTTTTTAATTAAACATTATATATCGTAAATTATAAAAGAAAAACATAATTTAAATTTATTAATATCACATCACTTTGTGTAAATAACAAAAAGTTTGGATGTAAATAGAATCACCCTATTTGAGGGACACAATTTGAACGAATTAACTTAAATAAAGTTTTATTACAAAAGGGTCCTTTTTTCTAATTAACTCTAATGTAATTACATGGGTTAATTATAAGCTCAGATAGAGATCATAAACAATATCTGATTATACTTTCGCTGGTTGTTTTCTATCGGAGCTTATTGGCTATTGTCATACTCATAGGGTTAAACCTTTAGTTACCGTCGTCCTCAAGCAGGGGCGATGGGGCAAACCGCGTACCTACTATTATCATGTGAAATAAAAAACCTATATGTGTTATGTAGTATCAAATACTCGGTTTTTTATATTATTTACATATCTGATACTAGGCTGACACTGATTTATCGAACATTTTTCAAAAGCGACAACAGTAAAAAATAAATCATTGTTTCTACAGCTTCACTCAAGCTAAACTTGAAAAAAAAAGACATTTGTGTGTTCATCATACAAAGGGGAAAGGGGGAATAACAAGAATATGTAATTTTTGTCAAGTTAATTAATCGTTCTAATCATAAGCATTGTTGTCTTAATTGTAACAAGCTAAGATGAAAACTATAACAAACTTTTCAATATTTGTCATTTACATGATTAATTTATAGACAAAAGTTGTTATAATGATTTATTGGATTGTAAAAAATGACTAGTCATATGATATTAAAAAAATAGTGATATTGGCCTCTAATAATCTTTACTAGACGTCATTAGTCATTACCAGTCTCATCTTTTTTTATTCCCCCTCACAGTCCCACCTTTCAACTATTTTTCCTCCACCGGTCCTCATTTAAAAAAACTTAACTCCATTAAGTTTTTTTTTTTCGAATTACAAACTGACATTTTAGGGCTTTTGATCAGAACGAGTATACAAGTCGAATGATGTAAAACTTACATTGAAATTGTGCTCCAAACGACGAGAACGGTGCTTCAATTCAGGTGTTTAAACTTCCAATTAACAAAAAACAAGTCGTTTGAAGCACCGTTTCGAGGTAAGTTTTATATTAATAGATTCGTATCCTCGTTCTGATTAAAAATCCTAAAACATTAGTTTGTAATTCGAAAAAAGAAAAAAAAAACTTAACAGAGTTAAGTTTTTTTTAACTGAAGACCGATGGATAAAAAATTGTTGAAAGGTGGGACTGTCAGAAAAAAAAAAAAACGAGACTAACAATAACCATTGACGTTTAGTAAAAACTAGGATTTATCACCCGCCGCAATGCGGCGGGATCCATTCATAGCCGTACTAAATAACACCAAGTATTTGTTACATCGACGTTCCATAGCTGCATCGCCTAACTTATATATGAAAGGTAATTTATCATAACTTAGCATACTAACACGTAGAGTGATATGTAGACAAGTTGCGCAAAAGATGGACGAGGGCCTATTTTGGGTTCAACCTACCTGTTCTTCATTGTCGGCGGCTTTTAAAAGACTTTCTTTTCAGCTTCTTCATTCATCACGCTCTCCGCTTTAAAGCAGCACAATTTAAAAAGCTTTCCACCTAACGTTCAAAGTTATTAAATTTTGTATTTATATGGGAAGATTATATTCAAAATACATCATGAAATGTAATTACTAAAGGCCTACTGCAACTTGATTAACCCTAATGTTTTAATTTTTTTTTATCATTTTTGAACAGCAGGCTTGTCAACTTAAAAAGAGTTAATAATGTTTAAGCTTATTTTGTTTCCGGGCTCCAGAGTGCGCAAGGTTGGAAGGCAAAAACTTCTTTTTTAAAGCACTATTCATTGTATTTAACATTCTATAAGTATGACTATATGATAATATAACACACCGCAGCTCTTTAATGACTACGCAATCTGCAAGATTCCTTCTAGTTCGATAGCTCTTGTCGAATTTCGGAATCGATGAGTTGCAGCATCAAGGTCAGTAAACGGCCTTGGATTACCAACAAAGTCATAGAAACCATTGTGGCGATTTGTTCTTGACTACCAAATGCGACAAACTTGAAATTTGTTTGAAGTAAAATATGGAAACATAACAATACCTGATGTCCACAACCAAAGGCCATGTCTTTGATGTTAGCAAGGCAAGGGGCATAACTGCATAAGATAACAAAAAAAATCAGCACTACTTGAGTTCAACAAAGAATAATATTCATGCAAAGTAATTTGAAAGTATTGTATGGATTAGAAACTCCTTTTGAGGTGCAGCTAGCAAAAAGGGGCCAGCGAGTAACGGCTCAGAATGGACTCTAGCCGAAACGTTTAAATTTTATGAGTGTCAAAACGGGCAAGGACAGTTTAAGTTGACCCGCCAACACGTTATTATGTTGTCTTCATGTTTATTTTTTTACTTTGTAAACACTTGAGTATACTTCTAAACCAGTTGGCAAACATATTGGACATAAATTATACCTATAACAAACCCATATTAATGCCAAATAGTAACCAATCAACAGGGCAAATCACCTTAACCTAAAGTAATAACCAAAAAATAGATAACTAAACAAAAAAATATTGTGAAATTGGAGTAAAAGTTTCAACTTAGATTTCTTTTTACATGTTAATATAGATAGGTACGTTTTATCTATACTTTTGTACAGAACTGATTATCTTAAATAAGTGAGTAGTCACAATTCAAAAGCAAGTATAACCAGAAAATCACTAATCACAAATCAGTAACAGAACATACATCCAAACACCCAGAAAAACTTCAGTTATATTCACCACGTCCTTGACCTTAAACCCAAGTTTTGGGCATTTCCGATTCTCAGTCTCGTGTTCATCTCCTTTATCGCCCGCACAAATGTTTACCACATACATTAAAATGTCTTAACACAGTTATCGGTTCCAGATATAAAAGTGGAGTTAAGAGAACACATGCACACCGTTTAAAAGCAAATAAAGTTAACATTTGTCGACTTTATATGAAGGATTTGCGCGCTGCAAGAACATATATTATAAAAAAGATAAAAGTTTTTTAGTTCCAATAGGCAAAATTTTCAATTTAAAAAAAAAAACCAAAACTATCATTTCCCATACCTTCTTCTATGGTTAACTGAATCGCTCTTTTCTCTAACTCAACTGCGTATCTACTAAGCTCCAAAGGCGATAAACGCAAGAGCACTGTAAGATCATAAGAATCATAAGAATCATCAGATCAAAATAGATTCATAAATTATTAAACGTCTTATGTTCGGTAGTAATCCATTTAAAAAAAGGGAATCAAGAATATATACATTGAATATTATCTCTATACTCCGACCCATCACATTGATTGATAAAATTATGCAAATTTACCAATCGGTCAGCCCTCTGTTCCTCATTATACTCTTTAAACCGAGAAACAGACACCTTCGAAGCCATTTGGTTCGACACCACTAAAGAACCGTAACGCATATTATTCCCATTAATCTGGCTCATTTCTTGTTTAATATGAGGTACACTTGCAGATTGTGAATAACCAACGTTTTTCCCATGGTATCCTTCATGTTTACTACGCAGGAGATTAAAATGCTCATGTGCGCCATTATTGGTCAAGATAGGAGATGGCGCATAGTCAGGTGTAGCCATTTTAGTACCGCATGTTTTAGATGCGTCTGCAAACAGTTGTCCGTCGACTGGAAGTAAACGTTCCGAATGGGTGTCGCGTGTTATGTTGTTATTATTGTTCTGTTGCACCTCTCTTAATGCTACTTTTCTGGCTGCGAAAACCGGCTGTTTGTGAAATGCGGTTGTGCCGGGTACATTAGTCCCGAGATCAGTTGTCTTAATCTCAGAGTTGATCATTTCGAGATCTTCGTAAACAAAATATCCATCAAAGTGTTTAACTGACCTAGTGACAATATTAAATTCATCAATAAATGGCAATTTAGAATTTTAGACACAATAATTCTATTTTTTTTACTAATTTACTATCATGTCTTGTTAAGACTACAAAGACGACAAATACCTTAAGCTTATCTTTTGTTAAGCAAAATATGAATGAAAACGACTATAGTAAACCAACTTATGAACAGAACCTGAAAATTTGATACAACAAACTTGTATTCACAGTTCCAAACGCCCTTGATTCATATGAATGAACGCAACAGCCAAAAAGATTTGTGTAGCATACTTGACTCCATGACTAAGGGCAACTTCTCTTCTAGTCATCTGAGGTTGGAAACCACATTGATAAAGTATGAGACAGGCGGATGCAGCTGGTCTAGCCTTGAATGCATTCCATCTCTTCATGAGACTACCAGATGATGTATTCATCTTAGTCCTCACTAAAATCCGACAATAAAACTTCAAAATTTAGCCAAAATATTTGCCCTAACATATAGATCCACATCTAACATATCAAACTATATTAACCCTAAACCTAACAAGATTTCAAACAATTCAACAACACACAAATCAAATCACAAAACAAACAGTAAAACACATACATTGTATCAGCGATCATTCAATTTGCTTTGCTGCCATTGTTTTCACTCCGTTTTCACTCGACCTGCCGATCAATTACTCCTAGGCGATTGATGCCCGTCGTGTTTTCTGGTGAAACCCTAGCCCCCGCTTTCGTCATATGGTATAATAATGGTCTGGCCGGAGAAGAAAACGGTGTTACCGGAGAGGAAGATGGTCTGAACCGTTCTGTTTAGGTTTGACTTAGGGTTTCAAGCTGGCCCCCAACATCACCGTGGTGTCGTCCTTCATCCACACCATCACCATTAATGGTCATCACTCAAAATCAAAACCATGTACCAAACAAAAACTCAAAAACAAAACGTGTCTAACAAATAGAAAGACGCATGGGAAGGACATACACGCGGCAAAAAAACAGCTACGATTGTCGCAGAAATGAAGAACACAACCATCATCGCTTTGATTCCTCATCGTCTTCGTCGGCAACGATGGACGTTTCTATAGGTTCTTTGTGTTGACAGAGAGAATAGAAAGGGTTTTGGGGGAAGAAGAGATGATGTGGTGTTTTGGGGAAGGAGGAGAAGAGATGATGCAGTGTTTGGAACGTTTATGTAGCTGAATAACATATCCAATTTTTTTTAAAAAACACCCAAAGCGTTGGGTACAACCCACCCAAGCTCAAAGTAGTTGCTAATTTATATAGGTTTTAATTATTAGAGGCCACTATCCTAAAAATATTAGAGAATTCTTTGATGTACACATCAGTGAAAAGAATTTGGATATGTGTCGGGTAAAATACAAATAGCTTATGAACTTTGAACAAGTGATCGGTTGGCCCACTGAAAGTGACTACAGGCCCAATACAACTTGCTTTGTCCATTCATACAAGGCCCTTGGTTGACTATTTAATTTTACAAATGACAGAAAATTGATAAAAAGAATCCAGAAAAAGTCGAGACGTATACGACACCACTAAAATGTAACTGAACCATATTGCAAAAAGTTATCGTGACCATCAGAGCTGTATTCGAAAACTCCCAAAATAATTTAGACCACGGGTGTAGAGATGGGCATAAAAACCGGTTCCTACCCGATTCCAGTGGACCCGACCCGGACCCGGTTCCGGTTCCTACCCGATGCTCAGAGGAACCGGTCCCAGGTTTAAAAAACCCGACGGGTATTACCCGGTTCCCATTTTTTCTAAAAAAAGTCAACCGTACCCGGTTCCTATCCGTACCCGGTTTCTACCCGTACCCGGTTCCTATATGTACCCGGTTCCTATCTGTACCCGGTATGTTACCGTTGGAACCGATTCTTATATAGATCTGACCGTTGGAACCGAATCTTGATATATGGTAACTCATTAAATGCAAAATCTGACCGTTGGAATTGGTTCCTTTATGACCGTTGGAACCGGTTATACTATAAATATCACAATTTTTTTTTATTTTTTTTCACAACTCATCTTCTTCTTGTATCTATTTCTTCACCTTCTTTACATATTTCTAATGGCTTCCAAGAACTCTAAAAGCACAAACTCCCCATCCGTTTGGTGCAATTGGGATTTAGTCGAGATGAGCGATGGTTCGCAAAAGGCTCAATGCAAGCATTGTGGCTCCTTGTTAAGCAAGGATTCTAATTCTACTTTAACGAAGCATTGTGGCTACTTTAAATCGATTTTTATAATTGAAAACCGGTTCTAACGGTACGAATTAAAAAAAAAACAGCTTTTTCGCAGCGGAACCGGTTATAACGGTACGAATTTTTAAAAAAAAAAAACAGCTTTTCTGAGCGGAACCGATTCCAAACAGTAGTCGTCAGCCTTTTCTGAAATACGCAGTGGAACCGGTTCCAAACAGTACCCGGACCCGGTTCTCTTGTACCCGAAACCGGTTCCACCGGTTATAAAATAAATGATGTGTACCCGGGTTATACCCGGACCCGGTTCCACTGACAACCCGGTTCCATTCACTTGTATCCATACCCGGTTCCGGGTTGGAACCGGTTCCGGGTTTTAAAAATACCCGATAATGCCCATCTCTACTCGGGTGAAACAAAAAACTGGGCCCAAAATTGTAGTAAGAGAAAATTAATTAAAAAAAATGAGACCTTGGTGGTGGTGGAGCCAAGACTTAAACTTGAGATCTCAACATGATCTTGAGATGGTTTTTTTCCACTCTACCACCAACAGTGACGAAGCTTGACGTTTTTGACTGGGGGGGTCAGAAAACGTATATACCCAAAATTCTATAGAATCGGGGGGTCGAAAACGTATATATCCAAAAATTTCTATACGAAAACTACATATATAACACTATTGAGCGAAAAGTTCGGGGGGTCGGACGCCCCTCCCGACCCCTTCAAAGCTTCGCCAATGACCACCAAAACTTTTGTGTATAATAAATGAATGGAAAATTGGTATTTAATAAACCAAGCTTTAACCAGTTGGTAAATAATAATCCAACCTACAGAATTAGTATATAATAATCCTACCTATCAATATTTTGGTACTCAATGAACTTCTGTTAATTTTTTTTAACTGAAGTTAGTTTTTATGTTTTATTTATTACACAAACAGTCCCTGTAGTTGTAATTTACAAGTTTTAACTATTTTATGAAACAAAAAAACCAAACGAAAATCCTCCTTTTCCTCGATTTGAGGTTTATAAAATAGTTAAAACTAGTAAATTACAACTACAGGGACTATTTGTGTAATAAATAAAACTTAAAAACTAACTTCAGTTAAAAAAATTAACGAAAGTTTATTGAGTACCAACATGTTGATAGGTAGGATTATTATATACCAATTCTGTAGGTTGGATTATTATTTACCAACTGGTTAAAGCTTGGCTTATTAAATATCAATTTTCCTAAATGAATGCATATATTAAATATATCATTTACTATATATATAAAAGGAGTGGGGATCCTACGGAAAGTGTGTTTTTCCTAAAAAGTGTAAAAAGTCATAAAACACAATAATTTCAGGCATAAAACACACCTAAAACTCACAAATAATAGAATGAATATTACTAAAACACCATATTCAAACTCTAATAGTCCATAAAAACTTCAAACACACCATCGTAGAACTATGAATATAAAACACACAATGCTAAACAACATAAAACACAATAATATTTGTCATTCCACAATCAGAGCCTTAACATCTAAAACACAACACAAAACCCACATACATGATGTTTTAGTAATCTTCATCATATTATTTGTGGGTTTTTGGTGTGTTTTATGGTTGACATTACGGTGTTTTATGACTTTTTACACTTTTTAGAAAATTTGGACTTTCTGGCCAACTCCTATCCTATATAGAAGCTTATAAAAACCTTTCGAGTCTTTTGAAAATTTGGACCTCGTGCGACGACACGGACTGGCCAACCCTAGTAACCATTTTTTTTAACTGTAAGTACCCGTTACCAGAAAACTTACAGAACCCACAAATATCTATTGAGTTAAATATATTATTTCGCGTTCAAACTTTGTATCAAGCTCTGATAGTTAGGTTAGGTTGATTTATGATAAAGGAAACATTTAAAAATTCATTGCAAAAATCCTGTGCCAAGTATAAAAATAACAAGGAGGTCATCAACTTTTATTTGTATGATTGTAAATTTATATCTTTAATTTCTATAGAAAACCGTTCTTGACAGTTGCTTCCCATTTAATTAAGAGAATTTTTAAATTCTAATAGTCCAGTTGGTCAGGGATTTTTCATTAAGTGGTTTCCTTCTGTAGAGATCTCAGGTTCGATTTCTATTAAGTATAAATTATGTAAATATAGAAGAGCATCTCTGGTAAGGATTCGAACTTAAAATGAGTGATTTAAACAACATATGTCGGCCCTATAAAATAAGGATATAATAGTAACATTACGTATCATGTTAAATTGAAATGTGGCTTTTTTTCATATATTTGGTACCGTTTTAGTATTAACCTATTATATCATAATTATAGTTATTGGGTAAAATGAGTTGAGTTATAATACAAAGTATTTAAAAATAAGAAGGGTAAGACGCCATCAGAGAATGGTAAGTGTCTTAGGAGGAATTAAATGGAAAGGGTAATTTTGTCTACAAGATGAAAGAGAATATGCACATGCAAGTCACATATTATTTCCCCCCAATTTTTAAACGTCCGTAAAGGGTAAGACGCCATCAGAGAATGGTAAGTGTCTTAGGAGGAATTAAATGGAAAGGGTAATTTTGTCTACAAGATGAAAGAGAATATGCACATGCAAGTCACATATTATTTCCCCCCAATTTTTAAACGTCCGTAACTTTTTTATACTTCATTTGTTTTTAAAAACGATTATACCATAAAATCGAGCGTTTTTTTATCTTTAATACGAGTACCATATTGTTATATTTTTCAAAAAAAAGTTCAAAAACCCAGTTGCATATTACACAATGGACATGATGTAAAACACAATGTAAAGTAGATCAAAAACACAATCAATGACAACAGATAAAGACACAATGGACAACATACTAAAACACAATAACCATAACGTATAACACAATGGCGATAACATATAACACAATAAGTATCAGACTAAATAAAAACCCAATTGATGACAACAGATAAAAGACACAATTAATGACAACAGATAAAAGACACAATAGAAAACAAACTAAAAACACAATATACAACAAACTAAAACACAATCAACAAAGATAATAAAAAAATTTAACAAATTATTAAAACACAATGGACAACATATTAAAACATAATGAATAGTATATTAAACACAATGACCTGAACTAATAACACAATTTATAGAAATCCCAGATACAACAACATCTTCATTGTGTCATATATTGTGTTATAGGTTCTTATAAAATGCAATGGATAGAACCCAAATTAACATTGTGTTATAGGTTTTGATAATAACATAATGTATAGAAACTCTACTGACCAAAACCCAGTTAAAAGACACAATGACCTGAAAACTTTAACACAATGCAAAACAAACCCAGTAAAAATGAAATTTTTTATTTTATTTTTATATGATAATATGGTACTCATATGAAAGATAAAAAAACGCTCATTATTATGGTGATTTTTTTAAAAAAAAATGTCGTATGAAAAAGTTATGGACGTTTTAAATCGATGAGAGAATTGACACATGCCTTGCATGTGGAGAGAGAAAATCCATAAATATAGGATTCCCTTTATGCCCTTCTATTATCTTCTTTTCCCTACAACTAATCTCAACCCTCCAAATCTAAGATCAATGGACTAGAATCCTTCTTACCCTTCTTATTTATTTTATCCTTTGTATTTGATCTTAACCCTATAGTTATAGTTATTATATTATATTATGCTAGTAGTGATACACGTGTGCAAACATATGTGGTTTTTAGAAATTCATGCATACCACATTTTAATAGAAAGTATAGATATTGTAATTTTTAGTTTAGTTTTTCGTTTGATTAATATTAAAATAGACATGAGTTATTCTCATAAATCTTGTGTGTTGATACATTTGAACTTTGATTTACAACTAAAGAAATAATCAGCCTAAACAAATAATCAAAAATAGGCGGCATGGAACGCAACTTAGGCCAAAGCGCAAGCACCCGAATAGGAGGCATGGAACGCAACCTCCTCTCCATGAAGCATGATATCACCTACATCCGGGATCATATGGTGATTCGAGACGGTGACGAGGAGGAAGAGGACGAAGGGCAACAGATGGATTCAGATTAGGCGGCATTGGTGATGGGCGACATGGTTGACGGGTAGGTTAAATCTCTCACCTTTTGAACAATCTAACATTTCTTTGGGTTGCGTCCCGTTAAGACAATTTACTTTCTGTTAGACACTTTTATTTTCTGCATTTTGTTTTTATGTTTGGATGATGTGGTGGTGGTTAGACTTAAACACTTGTAATTTAGGTTTTATGTTTGGTTTGTTGTATAATGTTGTGTTGTGTTGTGTTGTGTTGTGTTGTGGTAGCATTGTAGAACGCAGGTACCATGGGGGGCTTGGATACACTAAGCATAGCGGTCCCTAAGCCCGGAAATAGGAGTTAAACCTGCATTTTTAACTGAAAAAGACAAACAGCACGGGGCCGTGCTCACTCAACACGCCCCCGTGCCTAGTCCTCTGTTGTAAAAAAGTTTTTCTCCAAACAGTGACATGGGTCGTGCTCACCAGACACGACCCCGTACTCACTCCACTGTAAGTTTTCTAAAAACCCAGTAACTAGCACTTTGAGCACGGGCCGTGTTCATCCAACATGACCCCATGTTCAGTGCCCAGTAACTACAAAATTTTGTTATTTTTCAGCACTTTTTACATATTCAGCCTAAACAAATATTTTTTGGGACAAATTGCGGACAATGTGTAATTTAAGTGGGGGGAGGAGGTTAAAACCTTGAATCCCTTGTTCTAAAAGAAGCCTTACACAAAACTTGTTTGGAACCGCTAAACACTCCAAATTTTTCAAAAACTTTATTTTCTTTCATTTACTTATCTTAGTTTACTTGGGTATAAAACTTCTAAAAATGATGTTTTTATTAATTTACATCTAAAAACGTCATGACAAAAAGAACCAATTAAAGAAAATTATAAAAATGGGCCTAACAAATTTTTATAAAAAAATTTGACTTGTTTATATATAAGTTTTTACATTACAACTCTTTTCCCACAAAAAGTGAGTTTTGAGCCTTTATTGAGCATAAATACACACATATATACTAATCGCTCAAATTTTCATTTCTTGTGTGAATAGCCCATTTGGTTCTTACAACTCTAGAACTTGCCAAAGCAATACATCCCAAGTCCTTACCGACGCTAATCCAAGTAAGTAAATGACAGAGGCATTAGGACCAAACCAGTTTTTCATCCAAAAACTTTATTTTTCCTTATTTTTTCCAAAAAAAAAAACTCCCCCTAGACAAACCATTTTGAGCCTTAAAACCTTTCGTTTCTTAAACCCGCAAAATTTTTGCAAAATAATCACCCATCACCCCAAAAATCCAACTTTTTTATCTTTACACCCTTTATTTTCAATAAATGCGGATCTTTTGAAAATTGCAAAATAAGTCACTACTAGAAAATTGGGCAATTGCCACCAATAATTTGCCACCGAAAAAAACGGTCACAAAATTAGCTACCTTTTTTCAACCGAAATCGTATTGGTAGCAAATACATCCGAAAAATAATAAAAATTAAGAAAACCTAGTAAAATGTTGTCAAATATGCAAATATGAAAAGTTTTATGAAAGTTGCCACCATTTTTCGACGGCCATTCAGTTTGCCACCATCACATGGTCACAATATAAAGTAAAAAAATAAGTGGAAATATCAAGTTGTTTTACCCGCTCCCCCAAAATTTAAGCGAGATATCAATTTTCTTTTTTGAACTGAAAGCGGGATATTAATTAACTTATCACATCTAGGGTTCTAATTCTAAACTTTTCTCCCCAAAATCTCTAGAAACATCACCTCCGCTCCATCATCACTAATCGAATTATCCTCCACTCCACCATCACTAATGGAATCATCCTCCGATCCAATACCTTAATCGCTCCAAATCCCTATTTGCTCCCAAAAGTGGCGACCATTGGATGGTGTTACAACCAAATGGTGATATAGAGCACTTGTTATGGATTGATAGCAAACAAGAATGTATCCTTTATCTGGTCTCAGAAATCGATCACTGTGATCAATATGCAACATTTACAAGTCCCCGGCTTGTGAATGTTTGAAGGAGTTTGAACCCAAATTTCCTGATCAGTGGAGGGTTGGAGATTGGTCACAAGGGTGTCGACATACAGTCCATTTGAATTGTGAACCTGGGGAGGGGTTCAATAAATACTCAAATCTGAAGTTACCAGACAATCAGGGGTCATGGTATAACCTGACAATGACCCACGAAGAGTGTGAGAAGATGTGTAAAAGAAATTGTTTGTGTACTGCTTACCCAACTACGAATATCTCTGGGAGTGGTTGCTTGCTATGGTTCGGTGGCCTAATCGATATCAGAACGTTTCCTGAAAATACCGGGGACACTGTTTATATACGAATGTCGTCTTCACAACTAGGTAAATTAAAAAAAAAACAATAGTTTTATTTCCACTACTAATTTGATAATTACCTGTCTAAATATCAAACTAACATTAAAAGCTCAGGTGCAGGGAGAAGAGTACGGGTTATTGTCCCTGTAGCATTTGTGGTTTTCGCCATACTGGTTGTTATTTGCTTATTTTATCATTTTAATAGGAAGAAGCAACAACAACAAGGTATGAAGTTTGATTACCAAAATGTATTTTCAGTTAATAACTCATCAAACTAAATTGGCATTTAAACAATTTGATGGTTGGGAAAAGTGTGTCTAGTAAACCAACCTAACCCAACATACCTAACCAGTTAGACTATGGGGTATGGGGCGGGGGTTGGGGTGTGGGTTGGAGAGAAATGCCCAAGTCACCACCCCAGGTGGGCTTATTCTGTATATCTTGTTGCCGACTATGTGGAAGTGATCAGCAAACACAACGACGACAAACAGTATGTCTTCTGGTTTTATTCCATTAGATATAATTGCATTATTTGGGTTCGGGTTATTTGGATCTGGGTTCCTTGTAATCGGGTTCGGGTTTGGGTTAAAAATCTCACCCCTAGTCATATATTTAGATATAGATCAGTAGGAGTTATAATTAGTAGGATAGTAACTAAAATTTTAAATTCTTGTATCTATTACTTTGTACATTGTTGTTAACTTCTAAATTCTACATTTGTAGGATAAGATAATTGGGCGTGAATTGTTAGCTCATGTGATGCGGAAGCAATCACATTGTAGGAAAGGAAGCACACCATTAAATAGGTCAACGATGGCCATAGGCGCCTTATTTCTCACCAATACTTGACTTCTTTCATCCAGTTTTGTGAATTTGTACGTTTTCTTTGATTCTGACTTCTGATTTTGTTCATTGTTTTTTTTTGTAGATTGAAAAGTCGAACTTGGTTATCAAGGAGCTCGTTAAGGAAAAGGATGAAGAAAAAGAAAGGTTAAATGGAGTATTGCGGGCTTGTTGGCTGAAAAAGAAAAAAGATAAGGTGGACAAAGATGTCATGCTCAATAGGATGTCACAAATAAACACTTGGTTTTGAATGTTTTGATGTTTATCGTATTAGGATAATTTCGGTAATTTGATGTTGTAGTTGGCATTTATATTAGAATGTTTTATAATTTTATATATTTTTGGGATTTTGTAATTTTATTTGATTATTTTATATAAATTTGTAATATTATAGAAATGTATTATGATGAAAAAGCATGGAAAATGGAAAATCTGGAAATAGAGAAACCGCTATGGTTTCAAATTTTTTAATGAAATGGTAACTAATATGTCATTAAATGGTAGCAAATTTTCAATGAAAACGGTGGCTAAATGGAGGCAACATTGGTGGCTAAATGGTACCAAAACGGTGGCAAAAAAAAAAAAAAACCCATCACAACTTGGTAGCAAACACGGCCATCTAGTAGCAAACATGGAGCGGTCACAAATAATTTTGACCCTTTTTGTGGTGTCAAAAATTTGGTAGCAAAGAATAAAAATGGTGGCTATTTGGTGGCAATAGGGAAATTGACACGGGTGTTTTTGCCACCGTATTTTCGGTTACAAAATGGTGGCAATAGGGCAATTACTACCGTTTTGCTACCGAATATGCGGTGTCAAAAGCCATATTTTCTAGTAGTGAGTGACTTGTCAAGCCTATAGAAGAAGTAATTTCCAAATCAGGTACGAGCGTTCTCACTTATACATTTTCGGCCGAGTGTTAAGTGATTACTGGTGAGGTGTGTAAAACGCGTGTATAACAAAAAAAAGAATTTTATAAAGGCACGCTATGCCCAAATATAAATAATTTTTCTTAAATTGTGTTGTAAATAAATCATGACCAAATAAGAATGTGAATGAAATAAAACAAAATAAGTTAGAACTTAGATTCTCGACACTCTAAAGATAGGTCCAAAACTTTCTCTTCTACCCATTCTGTTTGGGTGTGTAAGTCACAATAAAGAGTTTTGCTTAAGAACAAGCAAAGATTCAAGTGTGGGGGTATTTGATGTATTCAAAATGCAACATATAAATTACATCAAATGAGGTATAAAATCAACCCTTTTCTACTACTGATGTTAGAAAAAGCTAGTGTTTTTGTTCCTTTTCAATAAACAGGGTTAAAGGAGCTTAAAAGAACAAAAGAAGCAAAAAGGCAGCAAAACACCAACATAAAATGCAATAAAGAAGGATTTACCAACTTGCCTAGCCCCCATCCACATCCAAACCCAAGAAATAACAAAGACAGAAGTTCTGGCACAGGGTCGTGCTCACCTAGCACGGGCCGTGCCCGATGGGAATTCACTGCAGCAGAAAGAGACAACAACAAAAGACAAATTCCAAGATCAACACGGGGCCGTGCTAAAGCAACACGGGGCATGGTCAACTCATGGATTTCCAGAATCTGAAGAAGTATAACAAGTACATTGGCCACGGGCTGTGTTAGTACAGTCTGACAATGCAGTTAATGTAGAAGAGAGAGACTGATGGCCACGAGGCCGTGCCAGGCGGGCACAAGCCGTGGTGGACGTTCTGTTTTCAGCTATAAATAGGGATGCTTGGTTTCACTTCAACTCATCCCTTGGCAAACCACTTCTCTCTCACTTGCCACCACTCCACCACCACTATAACACCATCATCCATTTTCCATCTTTTAGAGTATGTGTGTAGTCTTGGGATCCAAGATTGATCGTAAGAATCTTTGTCAAACAAAGGCCATGCTTGGCAAAATTCTTACATCACTTGGTGAAGACATATCTTTTATGTATTTCTTATATGATTTCCAATCTTTGGTAACTTTTTAATTGGGTATGTATTAATGAGTTTAATAATTAGTTTTTTATATTGAAGGCGAATTTATTCAACCATTCTTCGTATGTCGTTTATTCACATATTCATGTCTTTACGGTCTATATAAATCATGTTAACTACTTCGAAAGGGGTTAGAAGGGTGGTTGGGTAATTCGATGTCTCGTTCAGTGTATAGATCCGGCGAGAACCTGGTGCAAGTTTATTACTACTCCACGGATTGGTCGGCAATGACTGGCCCGACTGAGAGTAAGAAATCACTTGCACCCCTTATTCATAAACTACTATTAAAACTTTAAACCAACCCCGCGAGAACTGTATCCCTGCTGATTCAAACCAACGGGTTGAGGCTGACCGCTGCCTGGAAGGGGGCCCACCACATTTTACATTATTAACTTACTTAATTATCTTTCAATACTCCGACCTAGTGGGATTGTATCCTTGCTGACTCGAACCACTAGGTTGGGGGTAACATCGACTTCAAAAGAGGGGCCTACTACTATAACTAAGATAATCTCTTAAAATGCCCAAAGTGCGGAAATCATCAAAAGGGTACCTGAAAGATAAGTTGGATCCAAGCGATTCTTTCTTGTCTATCTGTTTTTATTTTATTTTATTTTTTGTTTTTATCTTTTTATTAGTTTAAAAATCTTTTCTCAAAATTTGGTTCGATTAGACGTTGACGATAAGCCGGTATTAAAAGCTCTTGTGTCCTTGGACGACCTCGGTATCTTGCCATCATTATACTACGTCCGCAATGGGTGCACTTGCCCTTGCGTGTGTGTAGAGTGATAGTAGAATATCGTGTTTTATAAATTTAAAACTTGAAATCGGAGAGTAGAAAGAGCTAAAAATATAACTAAAAATACACTCACATCGACACACGTCACCTGCGTGCTACAATACTACCACTACACAACACAACACAATACAACAAAACCATAATAAAACCTAAATTACGAACGTTTAAGTTGTCATCACCACATCACATCGAAATAAAATAAAATGCAGAAAGTAAATTGTTTAAGGAAAGTAAATTGTCTGAACGGGACGGAGCCCGGGGAATTACCACAATGTTCAAAAGATCGGGAGAGTTAACCTGAACGACAACCACATCGCCCGCTGCCACTATCGCGTAATCAGAATCCATATCCTGCCCCTCGCCCTCATCCTCCTCCTCTTCGCCCTGAATCACCATGTGGTCCCGGATGTACGTGATGTCATTCTGCATGGTCAGGATGTTGCATTCCATGCTACCAATCCGGGAGCTCGAGCTTTGGCCCAAGCTATAGTCATTCTTGGAGACTTGGAGGGTTTCCTGCATAATGTTATACACATTAACGAGGTTAGGAAAATCGATCCCTCCTTGAGACGAGGATCCCGGGAATGGTCTGGGACGAGGACGGTTTGGGATATCTTCGATTGCCAAGATTGCATCTGAGTCATTTGGGTTCCAAGCTCGACCACTTGTATCTTTGAAGCGCATAGTACCGTCGGGGCGATCGATGATAAGATTCATGCTTTGGCATATCGCAAGATCAACCTTTGTCATACCAACACCCATTTTAAACACCGATGGAGTTCGCCGAATGTAATTCTTGAATAACTTGGCGATCCATCCTCCATAGAAGATCGGTGTTTGGGTGTCCGTGGTGGGTTGACAGCCATGTTCCGTAGCAGCATGTGGGCGACGTCGATGGGTTGGCTGGTTACGAGACAGTGAAGGCAAGTAAGCTCTCGTAAGTTGACCACCCCACCTCTGTCCTTTCTTTGACACAAGGAACCATTAAGGACCCGTGAATATAACGTAGAAGTGGGTCTCTTATCTTGGTGCCCTTGGTTGAGCTTGGGTTGTAGGGTCCATCCCCGATTATTGCCCATGCAGCTTGTTGTAGGTTATCTGGTAGTTCTCTAATGGCTTCAGTGAATTCCGATTCCGTCGCATCCTCCTCGGTATATAGACCAATGTTGATACCAAATTGGGCAATGGACAAGCTATACCATTCTCCCCCACACCTAAACTGTACGACCTCATTATCAAAGAGGTCCGGCTCGGTCCTTTTGAACGTGAGTGTGCTCAAGAATTCCATATTGTATTGATGTATGAACCAGAGCCGGGACTCCAAAAATATATGGAGAGGACCATTTACAAGCGCGTCATATCTCTCCTGATGTCCAACCGTTTCGAGCGTTTCGTAACAGACCTGCCTTAGAGGCTCCTCGTGTCGTGCTTGCAAGGTTTTATACCGCGTTTGGTACTCGAGTTCAAACGTCTTAAACCTAAGAAATTTGTGTGGCGCCATTCTTGCAAGAAAGAACCAGAAAGACAGTTGATACATTGAAAAATATGCAAAAAATTTGATATCAGGTGGTCTGGACATAACCTCGTGTTCACTGGACACGGCCCCGTGTCTGGGGTCTAAGTTGGGCACAGCCCCTTGCTGAAGCAGCACGGCCCCGTGTCGAACTGTCTGTTTCTCCAAAAATCAAGGTTTTCGAGCTGGCTTCGAAAAATTCAAAATTTTTGGTTCAATAGGAACGGTTTACCCCGAAAAACAAACCCCAACTATCATTTTTACATAAAACACCCGTTTACCCTTTCAATTTTAAGGTTTTCTGTCATAAACAAGGGTTTGGTTAAAAAGAGTCTGAATAATCCAATTTCCCCAACAATATTCAGTGATTTACTTCCTAAAATGCTAATACTAACTACTACTAACAAGATCTAAACAAAAATCCGGGATTGGCACGGGTCTAGTTCAAGAACCCTAGATTAAACCCGAATTTTTGGTGTTAAACTACATGCAAATTGTTAAACTAACTACTATGAAGTTAGAATTATACCTTGTAGTCTGATTAGGGTGATCGATCGTTGAAAATCAGCGAAAAATCGACAGGAACTGGGGTCTCCAGATAAACGGGTCGTGTTATGTTTGAAAAAATTATTATATGTTTATGCACATGTGTACATATTTAATGGCATGCGTGGGACGAATAACTGAACGAATGATCCATTTGCATAGTTCTTTACCTTTCTTTCTATGGCGATACATGTAACACCCTTAAAATTTGTACTTGAATTCAGTAATAATTCATAAGATTTTATAAAAAAGATGATTAAATTAAAACCTTAGTTTCAAAAACCAAGTTCTAAGGTTACAAGCATTAGTTATCAACCGGCTAATTAAAAGATCCATAAGTTGTTTAACAAACGGTTTACATCATAAAATTATTAAAACAGAGTTAATTTATGCGGAAGCTTCAAGAGTTCGTGTTCGGTTCTTCAAAAGCTAGCTTGACCGTCAACCGATATCCTTAAATACCTAAAACTGAAATGTTTACATTTAACGTTAGTATCAGAATACTTAAAAATAATACATATTCGAAGCTACATTTAAAACGGATTCGATTTAACAAAGAAATACAAAATTTATCATTTATTTCTAAGCTCTTCCGTAACTTACGGTAGATACCATAAGTTACGATAGCTTCTGGGAAGTTCTGGTTCCACCGTAACACAAATGAAACCCACCGTATCCTTTTGGTCTCTACCGTAAATTACGGTATATACCGTAATTTACGGTAGACGCTAGAAAGTTATGTTTGGTTTGATTTGTTTGTTTACTTGAATCAAGTTCTCGGCTTTCAATCATACAAACCAACCTGTTTAATCCTCGTATTCCAACATGTCATTTATCAATAATAACAAGAGACGGAGTATCCATACTACGATGTACTGCCATTCCTTACTTGGTTATTCGACCCGTTTGGCTCATCTAAGGAATCCTCCGTTTTGATGACCACCAACGAGGTCTAACCAAATTCTTGGCTTATAATTCGACATAGCGAATATCGTCGCTTTAATCCAACTCAACTTTTAATACACAATCCAACTACATATATGATAATTATCAAAATTCGTTTAATGTAACGGGTCAAGTCACATACCTTCAAAGCGCACCCTTTAGTCGTGCGTCTACACCGGCTTGTCCGCTCGTAGCTCCGACTTCCTTTCCTATAGAGTTCAATCACATTGTATTTAAAACTCCATTTCAATCATATATCGCATAATTTGTCAAATTATCAAAATTATGCGTTTCGACTTTGAATTTCAGTTTTAAGCCTTCTTTGAGGCATTTCCACAAACACTATAAGGGCAGAATTTTATGTTATTCATATTCAAGTTCATAGCTTGCTATTTTGCTAAACTTAACATCAATGAAGCTTTCATATAGCATTTAAACATCATACTTTTTCTGAAATCACTTTCTATGATCAAATTACATCAGATTTCGATTTGGGACAGAAATCAGCCTTCAATTGATCAATTTTGTGGAGTTAGGGTTTGATGAGAAGCTTTGGTCGCTCCCCTGCGTTCTTGATCGACCAGACACACTAATTTTGTGTTTGGTTTTTGTTTATTTTATTTTAATAAATTCTAGTTTCAGTTTTTTACAAGATTAACCCTTCCCCTTTTGTATAACTTATAGTTTTGGTTGTTTTTAACCCTCTTATAAGTTATTTCTAGACTATTAGCTAACTAGGTTAGAACTCCTAGTTAGTAAATTCTTGTTTATTATACTTTGTAATTCTAATATAAAGTTTTATATTTTCGGGGTGTTACAAGTCCACCCCCCTTAAAAGGGTTTCGTCCCCGAAACCAAAGTACGTACCAAATAATGTAGGGTGGAGACGTCGCATCTCCTCTTCGGACTCCCACGTAGTGTCCGAACCTTTCCTATGCTCCCATTTGACCTTGACTTGCTTAATTACTTTGTTCCTCAAACTCTTCTCTTGACGATCTAAAATCGCAATTGGTTTTACCGCATAGTTGAGGCTGTTATCCATCTCGATATCATCATAGTGGATATGAGTAGTTTCGTCCGCTAAACATTTTCGGAGATGTGACACGTGGAATGTGCTATGAATCCCACTCAACTCCTCGGGTAATTCGAGACGATACGCCACTTTGCCAACCCGCTCGGTGATTCTGAATGGCCCAATAAATCTTGGGCTCAACTTTCCTCTTTTTCTGAACCGTATTACTCCTTTCCACGTCGATACTTTCAGCATTAATTTATCGCCCACTTGAAATTCAATCGGCATGTTTCGTTTATCCGCATATGACTTTTGTCGATCCTAAGCCGCTTTTAGGTGAGTTCGGACCATGTCAATTTTCTCATTCGTAGTTCGGATTATATCAGTAGGCGCTAGTCCTCGTGGATCCACTTCTCCCCAACATACCGGGGTTCGACACTTTCTACCATATAACATTTTATACGGGGCCATCTTAATGCTCGCGTGATAGCTATTGTTATACGAAAATTCGACCAAGGGTAGATGGACATCCCAACTACCCCCGAAGTCGATAATGCAAGCCCGCAGCATATCTCCCAACGTTTGTATTGTTCTTTCACTCTGCCCATCCGTTTGTGGATGGTAAGCAGTGCTAATGAACAGTTTGGTTCCCATTTGTTCTTGAAATTCATGCTAAAATTTCGAAGTAAACCGAGTATCTCTGTCTGACAGAATGGATATCGGTACGCCATGTCGTGCTATAATTTCATTGGTGTATACCTCCGACATCTTCTCGGATGTATAAGTCTCACGAATCGGAATGAAGTGAGCGCTTTTCGTCAATCTGTGCACGACTACCCAGATAGCATCAAACCCGCGGTTAGTTTTGGGCAATTTGGTCAACAAATCCATGGTGATTTGTTCCCATTTCCAAACTGGGATGTCCAATGGTTGTAACTTACCGTATTGTTTCTCGTGCTTCGCTTTGACTTGCAAGCAGGTCAAACACTTCTCCACATGTTTCACAATATCTCTTTTCATCCCGGGCCACCAATAGTTTTGTTTTAAATCATTATACATCTTGGTCGCTCCCGGATGGATGGAATAACGGGACTTGTGAGCTTCATCTAGTAGAAGCTTTTTAACTCCACATGTGTTGGGAATCCAAATTCTATTGAAACGCGTTTTCAAACCGTGGTTTCCTACTTCGAGATCCTTAACTTGGCCAACAATCCTTTCCTTCTTCCAGTTTTCCATCTTTACTGCTTCATCTTGTGCCTCTCGGATTCGTTCAAGTAAACCCGAGGTCACGATGAGTTGCAATGATTGTACTCGTATTGGAGCATAATATGTCTTTCTGCTTAGGGCATCCGCCACCACGTTTGCCCTTCCGGGGTGATAGTGTATTTCACAATCGAAATCTTTCACCGTTTCTAGCCATCGCCTTTGTAGCATATTCAACTCCTTCTGATCGAAGAAGTATTTCAAGCTCTTGTGATCGGTGAATATGGTGCACTTTACCCCGTATAAGTAGTGCCTCCATATTTTTAATGCAAATACCACCGCAGCAAACTCGAGATGGTGCGTGGGATATTTCTTCTTGTGTATCTTCAATTGCCTCGAGGCATAAGCTATAACTTTGCCCCGTTGCATCAAAACGCATCTGAGCCCCGATAGTGAAGCATCCGAATAAACCACCAAGTCATCAACCCCGTCCGGCAATGTCAGTACCGGAGCTTGAGTCAACTTCTCTTTTAGCGTTTGAAACGCTCTTTCTTGATCTACACCCCAAATGAACTTTTCTTCCTTCCGGGTTAGTTTTGTTAGCGGTGACGCAATCTTGGAGAAATCTTGAATGAATCTCCTATAGTATCCCGCAAGCCCCAAAAAGCTTCTAATTTCCGAAGGGTTCTTCGGGGGATTCCATTTTGACACGGCCTCGATCTTTGACGGATCCACCAATATCCCATCGGCACTTATGATGTGGCCGAGGAATTGCACCTCTCGTAACCAAAAGGCGCACTTAGAAAATTTCGCATACAACCTTTCTCGTCTAAGTGTCTCTAACACTTCTTGTAAATGGTGTGCATGCTCGGCTTCACTTTTCGAATACACCAAAATATCATCTATGAACACGATGACCGATTTGTCTAGCATTGAGTTGCAAACACGGTTCATGAGATCCATGAAAGCCGCGGGTGCATTTGTCAGCCCAAATGACATTACGAGAAACTCGTAATGTCTGTATCGTGTGTGAAAAGCCGTCTTCGACACATCTTCTTCCTTGACCTTTAATTGGTGATACCCCGATCTAAGTTCAATCTTTGAAAACCAATTCGCACCCTGTAACTGGTCGAATAGATCATCTATTCTCGGAAGCGGGTATCGATTCTTTACCGTGAGTTTGTTTAACTCTCGGTAATCAATGCACATACGCATGCTTCCGTCTTTCTTTTTCACGAACAGTACTGGTGCGCCCCAAGGAGACACACTCGGCCTTATGAATCCTTTGTCAAACAAGTCTTGAATTTGTGACATCAACTCTTGTAATTCCGACGGCGCGAGTCGGTATGGTGCTTTAGCTACGGGTTTTGCGCCCGGAATCAATTCGATCCCGAACTCAACCTCTCGCTCGGGCGGCATTCCCGGTAGATCATCCGGAAATACATCTTCAAAGTCACGCACTACGGGTACGTCTCCAATTCTTGGTAATTCTTTCTCGGGCTCGTTCGCGTATATCATAAATGCTTTACACCCATGTCTGATGAGCTTGTGAGCCTTTATCATCGAGCATATTGTAGGGTTGCCTCCCTTTTCGCCATAGATTGTAACGTGTTTTCCGCTAGGAGATGTTAGATTTATCTCCTTACGAAAACACAAGACCTTCGCGTGGTGCCGAGATAACCAATCCATCCCAACAACTATTTGAAATTCTCCCATTGACATCGGGATTAGGTCTATCAAATATTCTTCATCATCGATATTTAATTTACAGCCTCGACAAATATCACAAACTATAAAGCTTTTGTTGTCCCCTATTTCAACTTCTAAGGGCACAGATAATTTTGTCAATACAAATGAAGGATGTCGAATAAATCCATGTGAAATGAAGGATTTATTCACACCCGTATCAAACAATACACGTGCAGGAATTGAGTTAATCATGAATATACCTGAGACCACATCGGGTTCTGTTTTTGCTTCAGCCGCGGTAAGTTGGAAGGACCTAGCCTTCGCTTTGGGAGCTTCCGTTGGAGACTCTTTTGTGTCTCTCTTTCCAACCAATTCAGGGCATTCAGACTTTTTGTGGCCGGGTTGATAGCATTTGTAACATACGAAAACTTTTCCGGGACATAATGATGCAGTGTGCCCCGTCTTCCCACATACCGGACACGGCTTGTCTTTGAAGCGACACTCAC
Source organism: Helianthus annuus (assembly GCF_002127325.2). Lineage (NCBI taxonomy): Eukaryota > Viridiplantae > Streptophyta > Magnoliopsida > Asterales > Asteraceae > Helianthus > Helianthus annuus. The sequence continues at coordinate 50,152,163 of NC_035444.2, forward strand.
CTTTGTGCCCCTTTCCACATACCTTGCAACTTGGCGACCCGCCTTTAGTTTCCACTTTCTTCCCCGATTCAGCAGTTCTAGCTTTCTTTGTAGGGCTTGGATTCACATCTTGTGCCCTTCGCTCACCCCTCTCAACTTGCTTCTTTAACTCGATTTCCCGCTCCCGGGCGGTGTTGATGATTTCTGTGAGAGTTTCATATTTTGAGGGAGTCATAAACTCCCGGTATTCAACACTCAGCATGTTGTCATAATAGTATATCTTCTGCTCTTCAGTGGTGACTAACTCATCACAAAATCTCAGCTTATCCATGAAGATGCCTGTGATCTTATCAATTGATTCTCCCTTTTGTCTTAACTGGATAAATTCCTCTTTGATCCTATTGATAACTGCTTTGGGACTATGGTGTTTAAGGAACGACACCTTAAACTCATCCCAAGTCATGATCCTTGCCGCTTCGGCTCCCATTTCCTTCTTTTTATTGTCCCACCAATCCTTGGCTTGATTTCTCAATTGACCCGTTCCGTAAGCAACAAAGTCACCTACGTCGCAGTGGGTTCGTTCAAACACTCCTTCAACATCACTTATCCATCTTTGGCAGATTATCGGGTCAACTTCCCCGTTATAGATTGGCGGTTTGCACGCCATGAACTCCTTATACGAACATCCCTTACGTTCTCTGGATTTCTCTTTCATAAGGTTGACACCATCTTCCAACCTTTTAACTCGCTCTTCAACTAGCGATAACACCGTATTTTGAATTTTGTCTATGAAACCGGATAGACTATTCTCGATTGCCTTTCCCACTTCTTCGGCAATCATTTCTTTCATTTGTTCGGTGCTTGTCGGCACCGGATCATTATTACTCTTTTCCGTCATCTTGAAACTGAAATGTTTACATCAATTATTAAACATCTCATTTATAACATAGCTTTATTTGCTTCGGTTTAGCCAAGTTCATAACTTGCTTTAACCGTTCACTTTTGGTGCACTTTCCGGGTTTAAGTGAGTTAACACACTCTTTCCATGCACATCAATTCACATCTCATTTCTTACGTAAGATATAGTCTACTAAAATAATAAATTAATTCTTACCGGACGATAGATCAAGCCTGAACCGAACACTTTGTTGACAACCTTAGGCTCTGATTACCAACTTGTAACACCCTTAAAATTTGTACTTGAATTCAGTAATAATTCATAAGATTTTATAAAAAAGATGATTAAATTAAAACCTTAGTTTCAAAAACCAAGTTCTAAGGTTACAAGCATTACTTATCAACTGGCTAATTAAAAGATCCATAAGTTGTTTAACAAACGGTTTACATCATAACATTGTTAAAACAGAGTTAATTTATGCGGAAGCTTCAAGAGTTCGTGTTCGGTTCTTCAAAAGCTAGCTTGACCGTCAACCGATATCCTTAAATACCTAAAACTGAAATGTTTACATTTAACATTAGTATCAGAATACTTAGAAATAATACATATTCGAAGCTACGTTTAAAACGGATTCGATTTAACAAAGAAATACAAAATTTATCATTTATTTCTAAGCTCTACCGTAACTTACGGTAGATACCGTAAGTTACGGTAGCTTCTGGGAAGTTCTGGTTCCACCGTAACACAGATGAAACCCACCATATCCTTTTTGTCTCTACCGTAAATTACGGTATATACCGTAATTTACGGTAGACGCTGGAAAGTTATGTTTGGTTTGATTTGTTTGTTTACTTGAATCAAGTTCTCGGCTTTCAATCATACAAACCAACCTGTTTAATCCTCGTATTCCAACATGTCATTTATCAATAATAACAAGAGATCGAGTATCCATACTACGATGTACTGCCATGCCTTACTTGGTTATTCGACCCGTTTGGCTCATCTAATGAATCCTCCGTTTTGATGACTACCAACGAGGTCTAACCAGATTCTTAGCTTATTGTTCGACATAGCGAATTACGTCGCTTTAATCCAACTCAACTTTTAATACACAATCCAACTACGTATATGATAATTATCAAAATTCGTTTAATGTAACGGGTCAAGTCACATACCTTCAAAGCGCACCTTTTAGTCGTGCGTCTACACCGGCTTGTCCGCTCGTAGCTCCGGCTTCCTTTCCTATAGAGTTCAATCACAGTGTATTTAGAACTCCATTTCAATCATATATCGCATAATTTGTCAAATTATCAAAATTATGCGTTTCGACTTTGAATTTCAGTTTTAAGCCTTCTTTGAGGCATTTCCACAAACACTATAAGGGCAGAATTTTATGTTATTCATATCCAAGTTCATAGCTTGCTATTTAGCTAAACTTAACATCAATGAAGCTTTCATATAGCATTTAAACATCATACTTTTTCTGAAATCACTTTCTATGATCAAATTACATTAGAATAATCATTCTAAACCCTAGTGTTCATCATCATCTTGTAAAACCCATAACCCACCTTCAATGTGTTCATGGAATTTCCTGAATTTGGACATGATTTCACATGTAGTTGTCTAGATTTTACTTCTAGACACTATATCATCCCTAATCTAACCAAATCACAAACATGCATCATCAAACTTTGAATCTCCCAAATTCATAAGAATTTCAAACAGAGAATTTTCATAGAATTTTACATACCTCACAACCCCCTTGTGATGAGGATCACGAATCTATGTTCAGATTTCGATTTGGGACAGAAATCAGCCTTCAATTGATCAATTTTGTGGAGTTAGGGTTTGATGAGAAGCTTTGGTCGCTCCCCTGCGTTCTTGATCGACCAGACACACTAATTGTGTGTTTGGTTTTTGTTTATTTTATTTTAATAAATTCTAGTTTCAGTTTTTTACAAGATTAACCCTTCCCCTTTTGTACAACTTATAGTTTTGGTTGTTTTTAACCCTATTATAAGTTATTTCTAGACTATTAGCTAACTAGGTTAGAACTCCTAGTTAGTAAATTCTTGTTTATTATACTTTATAATTCTAATATAAAGTTTTATATTTTCGGGGTGTTACAATACAATTACAAACAAAAAACGATATCAATATACCGACCAAATTACCATCGGATCATGCGGGTGAAAGAAGAGAAATTGTTGTCCGCTACGAAGTGCGGGCTTAGAATGACCCTAGCTATTCTTATAAAATAAAGGGTAAATTACTTTTTGAGTCCCTGTGTTTTAGTGGTTTTAACTAGTTGAGTCCAAAAGCAAAAAGTTTAACGACCTGAGTCCCTATAAGCATTTTCTTTAACCATTTGAGTCCAATTTTGTAACACCATCCATCTAATCTGTTAACTACAAGGGAAATTTAGTCATTTACACACAAAGAACAATTGTCTATGAATAAGGTACTCTTTCACGTTTTTATATATATATTTATACTCACAATGATAAAAAACTGTAGTCTATCTCTCTCTCATCCAGCCCTACTTGCTGTATCCAGTTCGTTGTCCCCTTCAACGAGGCCATACTCGGCTGCCACCTCGCTCGCCGCCTCGTCGAGATCGGAGTCGCCGACGTGTTAATTTGGAATGGTTTTCCGATTAGATGAGCAAGAAGGGCAGAACCATGAGTCGATTGGAACAGAGACAAGGATAGGTCTGAGGCAAAACAAGTGAAACCCTCGGTCACATTGGTCACATAAAGGAGCTCCGATCCGAAATCACCTGACCCGCATTGTTCGCATCTTGTGTCATTGTAGTCTTGTTTCTTGGATTTGGATTTGGAAGCTTCACTCCTCCGTCTAGCTACAACTCTAAGACTTAATGGGTCATGACAATCTAGAAATAAGGATGTGTATTGAGGCAAAAGGAGGGCTGGTGGAGAGGAGGTGGGTGCCAAGTCAAGGAACAGATGTCAAAAGTCAAATGGCTGAAGACAAAGTTTCATGCTATTAATGACATAGTGAAACAAAAAAGGTATCGAATGTCGATGTTATTAATTCAAATTATAGGGCTTTATGAATCAAGATTGATTATTGTTTTTTTATGTTGATGCATAATTGGGAAGATGTGGTGTTCTGTATTTGGTTGAATGTTGTTGATTAATGACATGATAGTGACGGTTGAATCAAGTCAAACGATCCCCGCAAATGCCCGGTGAAGCCAAAAAGAGCAATAATGAAGAGCAATAATGGAGGTGCAGTGGTGATGGTGGTGGTGCGTTGGTGCAGCTGCAATGGTGATGTTGCGACGGCGGCGGTGGTGGTGGTGGTGGTGGTAGTGTGGTTGAGAGAGATAAGGAAGAGAGTGTGTGTTCAGCGTATGTAATAATAATAATAATACAAGGGTATTTTAGTCTTTTAATAAAAAACTAACAGAAAAATCAAACGAAGTTAAAAAATTGGACTCAAATGGTTAAAGAAAATGCTTATAGGGACTCAGGGCGTTAAACGTTTTTGCTTTTGGACTCAAGTAGTTAAAACCTATAAAACACAGGGACTCAAAAAGTAATTTACCCTAAAATAAAATATAAAATTCTTATAAAGCTTGCTTCAACAACTTTTTTTTATTTGTCTCTCTCTCTCTCTCTCAAGTTTTAGGATGAGCGTGGTACTGGTACTGGCACTAAAAATCATCAAAATTTGATTCTAATATTGAAAGTGTTCCGAAGAATTGGTATTTAACGGTACTATACTGAACCGGTACCGAAAATGTCAAAAAGTGGGTACCGAAAATGCAAAAAAATGGGTACCGAAAATGCCAAAAAGTGGATACCGAATCAGTATCGAAATTACTCGGTACCAAATACTTATCCCTACTCATATCTCATTGTAGCTAAGTCTTAACACTATATTAGTGATGGAATATATTTTTATCACCATATTTATGTTTATATTAAATAAAAGATACATAAATATGCAATATTTTTCAATAAACAAGTCTTATTTTCAATATTGGTTACAAGTTGGGCAAGATTGATGACCAGCTGCCCAGTCATAATAAATTATTAACTTTTATTTTAATTGTAACAATGTAACATACTTTCTCTTATTGTTCTTGATATGGTATTTGTACCAATTTAATAAAAAGATGGTATATAAACTATGAAGGTTTGTTCTACATATAATGACCAACCGAAGAACGGGTAAATTAATATGATTATGTGAAACAAAGTTTCAAAAGTTTATTTTATTACACATAAACTTTCAAAAATTATTCATTATTTTACATATGGTGTCCCCCCGCGTATGTCCTTTTTTTCTCCCAAAGGGTTATCTACTATGATGACCCGTATAAAGCCCTCTATTAAACAAAATTAAAAAAAAATTTATTGGTTGAAAAGAGGTGGGCCCCACCTGCACACCCCTTTTTGCTCGTAATCATGGTGGCGAGACATTGATGGCGGCCCCCTTTAAATGCGACGGTGTGGAGGATGGCGCCGCAGGGGGCTATAGAGGGTGATGTGGCGGGGTGGCGCCATGCCACACCCACCAGCCTAAGAAAATGTGACAGGTCGCGAGAATCTTAGGTAGCGTTCGTTCATTTCACAGAATGAAATATTGATGAAATTGGAATGTTGATTCAATTTCTTATTTTGTTGGTTAAAAAAAAAAAAAACAAATTGGAACTGAATAACAACATATGCGGATGAATCTACAATCCAATTTCATCCATATTCCATTTCATTCTATTAAACACACATAAATTTCATGGTAACATATCATATGAAAGTATGATACCTCATTTATCATACTAGTTTTAAAACTAGTAGATGTATTAAAAAAAAAAAAAAAACCCACTGAAACACCGAAATTATTGACAAATTACAGATAACACAAACAAAAACATACAATCATTACCTATAAAACAAATGACAAAACACCAAGACATAAATGTCAATACACAAGATTATCAATAATTCCCATAACCACATCACAAATATGTTTCAAACCCTCTTCTCTAACAGAGATCTCAGGGGGATATACTAAATTTGGGTACCTTTTAAACGCGTTACGACACGAATTCGCATAATCTGCAGCTGCCATCACATGCATATAAGCATAATCATACAACTCTGACCCCAAATCTTTAACCGAATCTTGCAAGGAGCTGCCAGCAGCCAAGTACCTATCTGCACACTGCTTCAATACTTTCTTCATTAATCCGTCGCTAGTCGTGTTCTTCGCAAGAACATTAGACGATAAGAAAGAGTTGGTGTTGGTGGCGTTAGCCACTGCGAATCTCGCCATTATAATCGCTAGCCCTTTCGTGTCAGCTTGTGAGCTCGTTGAGTCGGATTCGAGAGACGACACGCAAAGATCGTAAAACTTAGTGGTTTTGCATGTTTTTTGGATCAAACTCATGTCTCCATTGACAAATAAATTAG